>NW_022639573.1:694105-705096 GCF_010583005.1 Odontomachus brunneus | reverse complement strand
TATATATATATATATATATATATATATATATATATATATATATATTGATTTTTCAGGATAAACAGATTTTAAAAAGTTCAGATCGGAAGTAAGATTGAAATTTCGACTCGGCAAGCTTCGATATATACTTAAAATATTTTAAAAAATTTCTTTAGTTTTTTTAAATTTTCCTTCTACGTGGAATAAAATATGATATGTTGTATATAAAATAATTCTTACATATGCAAAATTAATTTTGCAAGTTATGTGAGACTATTTAGTATTCCCCTCGTATTGTTCCTTGCTCGTTTCATACGCACGCGAGAATTCATATGCACGAACGATCTCAAGAGCTATTCCCTCCCACTATTTATGAATATCATACGTGGAGGCATGCGTGGCAATACGTGAGCTGCTAAAGAGGATTGGAAATAAATGAAGTGAGTGGCGCTGATCGAGCGATAATGAAATCGAGGAGACTCAACGCGATCCTCGTGACCCGTCTGTAATTCCGCAAAGTGATTACACTTCGACGTAATCCAAACGATCGAGAATCGGAACAAGGCTAATTACGGGCGCGTAACGTTGAAACGTGTGAGACGTGAAAGAAACCGAGGAGCTGTGCATTTCGTTCGATATTACAAAAATCAACAAAACATCAACGCGGGGGAGATCAGTTCTCGTTTGCGTTTTCCTTCGTCTCTTGACGGTTTAGCGATCTTCAAGTACCTTCTATGCCTCTGCCGCGTCGATTCGCGATGCATGGAGAAGAGGAAGAGGTGGAGAAGAAGAAAGAGGAGCAAGAAGCGGAAAGAGGTTGCCAAGGGAAGGGGAACGAGGGAGGCGAGAGGGCAAGCAGGAAGGCGGCGACGGCGGGTGGTTGGTCGTGCGGGGGTCGAGGGGCAGCGGGGCACACTCCGAGGGTGGAAGAGCATCCCTCTTGATGGCGTCACCTCGAGGGCCCAATTAGCGCCAGCACGAGTGTCATTTCGTCGCGGTTTCCGCATACTGGCTGCCGTTGACTGGCGTTTTCTGCCAACGGTTTCGTTTCTTCCACGTAGACAGTTATATGGCGTGCGTGATGAGGTGACTGCATTTCCCGAGAGCGAGACTGTTGCCTCCTCCCACCTTCTCTCCCCCATAGGCTCCTTGTACCGATCTCCTCCTCCTGCCTCGCCACCTCATCGCGCGCCCTCCGGGATTTTCTTCCTCTTTTATCCGCTGCCGCGCTTCTCGCTTCCTCCCCTCTTTCCTTCGTCGCGACAGGGCCCTGCTGACGAGTTGCATTATCCAATTTTCTAGCAGATATTTCGTGATATAATAATTGGACATTCAGCGCGAAGCGCCACCACCGCTGCTGCCGTCGTCCGTCCGTCCCGCGGCTCACTGCTCGGCCCCGCTTTCAGGACGAAGGACGGTTGAATTATATTTCCCGAGAGAGAGAGAGAGAGAGAGAGAGAGAGAGAGAGAGAGAGAGAGGAGCGCGAGGAGCCAGTCAGCCAGCCAGCCAGCCAGTCAGCCGGTGGAGTAGGACAGACTGGCAACGCGATATCCCGCGAAGCGGCCTGGGCTATCAATAGAAACATTTTCCATCGGTGCGGAACGCGTTGGATAGTAGTGTGTATTTTACCCTTCGCCCCCTCTCTCCCTCTCTCCCTCCCCGTCCCTGCTGCCATACCTCGTCTTTTTCCGTTACTTCTCGCGGCGTCTCCTCTTGCTGTCTCTTCCTGCCCGCCCTGTCTTCATCCCTTTCATCCGTTCTGCTCGGTTCCTCGGTTATTTCCATAACGACACTTTATGCAACGTTAATTATTGTCGACGTAATGAGCTCGAGGAAGTCTTCCAAGACGCAACCTCGCGGCGTCCCTCTCTCGCCATGCGCTCTCTCTGCCACACACACACCCTCTCCCTCTCGTTCTCACTATTTCTCGCTCTCTCGCTACCATCCACCCTGAGTCGCTGTCTTTCTCCTTTCCACTAGTTAGCAGCGCCGAGAGTGTCAAAGGGCTCCTCTTTCGTCATTCTCGGGACGGATACCTCGCGAATCTCCGCATCACCGCGTACTTCCACGGAGCTGATCTCGTTAAGAGACTCGTTCGCTCACGCCCCGCCCGCTCGCGCCTTGTTAGTACGTCGCGCGGAGTTCACCTTCCATTTTTCCTTTCCGGGACTGCGTGGTGCTAGATCGCTGAAAATGCGATTTAAGGCACGTTAATGTTCCTCATTGCGATGGTGTTATTTACGCGGCCGAGGCGGAAAATAATTTTATGGAATGACATATATAACACGCGACCGCAAATTCATTTTCTCATGCCGATTTTCCCCTTTTTTCGGCTATATGTGAATAAACAGATCGCGCGCGAGGGCATTAGCGACGCTAGTTAGCGAGCTCGTAAATTACCGTAAATAGCCTGGCGCGTTTTAATTAAATTATTAATTTCCCCGTCGAAAACAATTCTTTACTAAATTTTGGTTCTTTATTAACGCAAATTCCTCTCAACTCGAAGGACCAATGAAGAGTGTCATATCAGAATATAATATCAGGTACACTGTTGTCATACATTTGATTACTACAAATTTAGTTACTTGTTGCCGTTTTTTCCATGTTGAGAATTAAAGAAGGATTTGTTTCAGAATTATTTGGTATTTGGTTAAATGCCGACATTCTGCTTGCACTTAATCGTTTCAATGAGCAGTGTATATTAATTATGTATCTTATTCGACTACAGAGAGTATATATGATAAGCAAATATCAATTAATTAATTTATGCAGAGCAATAATATTAGGCATCAAGATTTTTAGATTTGAAATTTTTACACAAATCAAGAAATTTAAATTAAATAAAATACAATATAACAGTTTAATCCTCCGCGTACAATGTTGGGTTTGTTAGTTCCAAACAAATATTCGATCGTTCATCAACTTTCGTAAAAAATCTAGGAAAATTTCAAAACTAAATCTATGTTTACAGATTTTATTGTGTTACTATCTTGTAGCTAAGATCTTTTTATACTTGGAAAAAATGTGTCTAAATAAATATTGATTTATGTTAATAATTATAAAAATATTAATTTATATTAATAGTGATATCACAACAAAATTATAGTACACTATAAACAATTTTGTGTTGAATTTAACACATTTTACATGTTTCAATTTATTTACCTTAATTTTTGTGTTATAATTTAAAACAAATCAAATATGCGAAGAAATAATACAAATAATTCATATAAAAATTTCTACACAGATCGATTTCAACATGAATACAGTGTTTTCTAGCTCAAAATCGTAAAATTGCTTAAAGTCAGGCAAATACAGATTATACTGCATATCCTAAAAAATATGATTATTATATATATTACGGGGATTTTATTTGCACACACACACACACACACACACACACACACACACACACACACACACACACACACACACACACACACACACACACACACACACACACACACACACACACACACACACACACACACACACACACACACACACACACACACACACACACACACACACACACACACACACACACACACACACACACACACACACACACACACACACACACACACACACACACACACACACACACACACACACACACACACACACACACACACACACACACACACACACACACACACACACACACACACACACACACACACACACACACACACACACACACACACACACACACACACACACACACACACACACACACACACACACACACACACACACACACACACACACACACACACACACACACACACACACACACACACACACACACACACACACACACACACACACACACACACACACACACACACACACACACACACACACACACACACACACACACACACACACACACACACACACACACACACACACACACACACACACACACACACACACACACACACACACACACACACACACACACACACACACACACACACACACGCACGCGCACACACACACACACACACACACACACACACACACACATGTACATATTAAGAGTTAAACCCAGTAAAGAAAAGTGAAAAGAAGACGTGGCAAATTCAAGATAGGAATCGCGGGATGCTTTGAGAACGTAGATTGATGTAATCTGTCGGGTAGCGATATCTTGCGCGTGTCCTTGATTAGCGGGCGACGACGGTTGGCGATGGATGGGAGATGACGTAGCCCTTTTTGCCCATTGTTTTGATGCTGTCGTACGTCGCACACTTTCCCGTGATCGAGTCATTAAGGCTCGGGCCGACAAGCGACACACATATCATAACATAGAGTACGTGTATCAGTGAGTTAGCTATCATTCCCGTCGGTTCTTCAAATATTTCATCGGGCTCTTACCAGCATCGCGTTCATTAACATGCGTTTCTTCGATCGCATCGTACCTATTTGAGTGTCAGTGTCAGTGTCAGTGCCAGTGTCAGTGTCTGTGCTACGATGGAGTATTAGGAGCAGTTAGAAGCAGGATGTTGAGCCGAAAAGCTAGGACGGAGAAAGCAGGACGCCGGGACGAGGGCAACGATACATCATACATTTCAAGGTATGTTGAATTATTCATTATGCGGGATATTTCTGATTTTAACGGAAATTTGACGAACTTATAAAGGAAATAAGGAGATAAGCAGATATCCGAGTCGAAATTTAGGTCTGTATTCATAGTCCTTTGTTATTTGACAAATAATTATATAGCTTTATGGATTTTTGATTAATCGCGCATTTTCACTTGTATCTGATTCCAATCTTTGACATTAATTGATTAAAATTTTTTTCAACGAAAATAATCGCCAAATCAATAATCCAAATTAATCAATCATCATATATGTGTATATATCATATTTACTTATATATATATATTTTTTTTTTACGCTGAGAAAACATATTTTTCATCAACCTTAAATTTTCAATGAAGCAATTGTTTATTTTATTTAAATAAAAGAATTTAGATTTATCTAAATATGTTATCCATGGAAAAAATTTTATTTTTTAGATATTTTTCTCTCAGTGTAATTTATTATATTGAAATTTGATTAATTAACTTCATTAATCGATGAAATTATTAGTAATTTTATACATGAGGATTGATTACATGAGGAATTTTGATTATATATGTGTCGGTTATTCTAATCAAAATTTTAATTGATTAATACACTTATTTATATCATGGCTGATTCATTTTATATGAGAAATTACGTACCAAATCGTCGAATGACGATTTGCGAATACGAATCCGTGATTAATAATGTTTCAATAAAAAATAGTAGATATTTTAATTGTTTACAATTATGAATACTGCCTTTAGAATCTAATACAAATTTCGCAAGTGTTGGTTTCTGCGTTCAATAATGCTTCTTGGACAGTGAGTTGTTGACATCTGCCAACGGCTTCTTTTCACTTCCGTTTATCATTGTTATTGTAACAAATTGAAATTTAAATATCCATTGATTCGCAGCATTATTGGATATACAATTGTTATATCTGCCTTCACAATTCTGTTCTCTTCACTTCTCTTGACCGTCCGAATCCAATTGAAGTTCCATACCGATAAAAGATAATAATAACAAAAGAATTATGAATAAAGAAAGTTTATTATTTTATTTAACTCTTAAAATCCCATTATTTATTTATATAAAACAGTTTAATATTTGTCATCACGCGTACTCTATCTGCAACTCAGTAAACTGCATTAGTATATTGTTAATTGAAATTAAGAATAAAGATTAAACGCAGTTATATAAGGAGAATATCGAGATAATCGGATATTAAATAATTCTGAGAAAACTTCTTCGAGAACATGGCAAAAACGACTGTAAATAGTTATTCGTAATATCAAGTAACGACAAAGTAACGTTGTATCCTCGAAATTCTCTGTTGATCCTTCAGATTTGACGTAATTTGCAGGATTAATAGGGAGCAAAATTTTGACTCGGGTCGTCTCGAAATCAAGCGAGGCGCGAAGTAAATCCGCTGCGATCGGCGTCCCCCGGTTTACGTTTGTTTCGCCGTACCGATGATAAACGCGAAGAGCCTGTAAAAACAGGGTGAAGTAGTCGGAAGAGGGAGGAAGCGCACAATACCGTCGTTAGGCCCAGTACCGCCGACGACAACTCTTTCCCACCATACCGTGTATCGAGTGTCATTCAATTGCGCATCCCAATTAAATAACAGGCAAAAGGGCGACATAGCGTCGTGAAGCGTCTCGACGCCCCCCTAATTGCGAGTCTGAAGGAGGTTAAAGCATTCATGAAGGAAGGATGGCAAGTGAGAGAGGGAGAATGAGAAAGAAAGAGAGAAAGAGAGAGAGAGAGAGAGCGACGTACAACCGAGAGGGAGGTTCGAATTCGCGAAGAGCTGTAACTCGCTCGTTTCGCGAGCAATAAACAGATAGCGATAGGACGTGGAACGAGAGTGATAAGGATAGCGAAGGGATAGTGCATATGTGTCATGGCACACGTGAATCCGTAAATTCGCGCGCGTTCTCTCGCATAACGGCTTGGCTGGTCCGTGTGTGTTTTGATCTTTCCGCGCGCTCGCATCGAGACGTTTCGAGATCAGCCGAGCGTTCCTCTCGCCTATAATCTCGACAGTGTGAACTTTTAACGGTAGGGTTGCTGCGTGCGCGTAAAGGGCGAAATCGCGTTTCGCGAGGGATGGCGCGACGACGTGCTTTCGTTTTCTCTTTCTCCCCTTCTCTCTCTCTCTCTCTCTTTCTCTCTATTTCTTTCTGTCTCATTCTTGTTTTCTCTCTTTCGACGTTTCGGACTGTTTCGGAAAAAAGGATTTGCCGGTTTCAACTAAAACGCCAACCGACGTGGGTTAGGTCTCTTTCAGTCCACGACTTGAAGCACGTTTGCGCGCGTCTGTTCGCGGAGATGCTGCAGGGTGTCTCTTGTACGCTATTAAAAGGTAACGTAATTAGCACAGGCAAACGAACTAATTACCAGAATGCGAACGGCAAGCGGAACGCACAAAAGGACGCCCCTTTCCGCTCTCTCCCGACTCTTCCTGATTCGACCTGCCCTTCTCTTTTCTTCGTAGTCTGTTTGTTTCTCTCGTTGTAGACCGTAGCATCTGCTCGACACTGACGACGTGTACACATCACGACGATGACTACAAAGACAACGGCGACGATCTCGTCGTCATTGTCGTCATCGTCGTCATGATCCTCGGCGATACTGGAATTTGTTTCGTGACTAAGGAGTGACACAATCTTTATTAAGGGAATCAAAGGGTTAATTAAAGAACGCCCCGTTGGCTTTTGAGAAGAAAAAGACAGAAAAAAAGGAAAGGGAAAAATGAAAAATGTCGAGATAGCTTGAATGCAAAGTTGGGCGTAATCTTATTGAGATAGATCGCGGATTCTTAGAAGGCGGTCGAGGACAAGACTGAAGAACAAAAGTATGTTGAGTAACGTGCTTTCTCTGTCACATAATACTATTGGAGGGTGCAATGTAGGGGAAACAAAAAAGAGAGTGAAACATTGGCTGTGTCCAATAGAGAAATCTGCTTGGCAACTGTTTTAAAATTTGTGAATTTGATATATGCTCTTAGGTTCCAAGATTAAGAGCATACGCCGATCAGGTTTACGAACTTCACAATAGTTGTAAAGTAGCTTCCTCTGCTGAACGCAACTATAGTGAAAGAAAGAGGTAATCGTGTGATCGGATCTGCTCCTTCGTCTCCCCACTAATTGGATAATTAGACAAGAACAGTACTTTACTCTCTATTGCCCTATCTTATTGATGCTGACTTTAACTCTCTGATGGAAACATAGTCTTTTTTCATCTTGCAACGTAAAATATGTTAAAACACCACTTTAACATTTTTACCACATTATACTAGCAGTTTAAATTAACACTTCATTTTGCAGTGTAGAAATTGGATAAAATACTCAATTATTGACACTCCCTTAGAGTCATTGATTTTATTTTACAGTGTATGGGTGGGCATGAGTTTTCCAAGATAGTAAGATAGTAGGATCAAGAGTAACGAATACGGTTACAAATCGGTGATGTACATTTACAGTGATGTAAAAACTCGACTGTAATTGACGGTTAGAAATTTACCACATTCCTGATCAACTGGATTCCTATTAGTTATTTGATTTGTGCGATCTTCAATAAGTCTCAATGCGGCGTGACGATCAGAAACAGCTTAATAATAAGGATTATTAATAACAAGGAGCAAACAATATCACTTTATACAAACTAGATATCTGATTGAGACCAACCCTGATCAACGCTATGGGGTAAATTTCTAATCTCGCCCTGTCGGGCTCGCTTACAGTTCTCTTGCACTCTTAAAGAACGCTTGCTCGTTGAATCCTCCACGCAATCGCCCTTCGCGTCGCGGAAGAGTTATAACGTGTCGCGGTGACGTCCCTGGATACGACGACGATGATGACGATCTCGATGAAACGGCGGGTGGAGTGTGTGCGTGCAGAATGGAAACGTCGTAATTAGTATGCGCGTCCGCACGTTATGCACTCGTTTCGCGAGTACTTTCCGCAGTCTACGTAGGCAGACAAGCGAACGGGCGTCAAGAGGAGCGCGGAAGAGAAGAGAGGAGAGGAGAGGAGAGGAAAATGGGACGAGAGAGGAGACGTCGCGACGCGAAGGAAGGCAATGGGAACACGGTGTCGCGATTCGCACTTACATACGTTCACTGAGCACACCTCGCCTCCGGCCGGAAACGTCGTCGGAGCGTACTGCAGTTAGGACGCTCCGCGCCCTTTAATGCGCCAGTCGAGGGGGGCACGTATACGCGTTCTCTCGTGCGTACCGCGTGCGTGCGTGCTCGCGGGTGTCGCGGCCACGCGACACGCATCGTGAGCACGATGCGAGTGTCTCGTGACGTGAGAGTCTTCGCACCCTTTGCGCCCAGTAATCGCGCAACGAAAGCGCACGTGTGCGCGTAACGGACGGCGGAACTCTCGGGAGATTCGGCGCGAAATAATTCAATGATGATCTGCGGTCTGGCGTTGAATTCTCCCCTCTCCCTCTCCCTCTCTCTCTCTCTCTCTCGCGCACTCTACCGTAATTTTTGTAAAATTTTTGTAAATTTTGTAAGGGAGGATTTTTAGGGGTATATAGAATTTTATGCTGTGTCGTATATTATTCATTCAGTCACAATATTTTGTTATCATAGCATGTGTAATATAATATACAGAAAACAATTTATTCGGATGAAACAAATATCTGGTAAAATATGAACGAATCAAAATTCCGGTTGAAGTTACCAGAATTTTGTGCTAATTAACAAGATTTCTAGTTAACAAAAAATCTTGTTAATTTGAACAGAATTCTGATAACTTTAACTGGAATTCTGGTTCGTATCTCACTAAATATTTGGTTAATCTAAATAAATTTTGCCCGTGCAAATATAATATAATCATGCAAAATTTAACGCAGCACGAAGCTATAGCGAAATGATTTAATGACGATCCATATCCCTTGAAGTTGAATTTTCCTTGGTCATATTTTATTTTAATTTTTATAAAAAATAAAATTGAGGGGATTACAGATGTGTAGAATTATATCGTGTGATATTATATCATTCGTCATGTAATCATGTATCATTTATTGTTGTTATTTTCATATTATATAGCTATATAGCTATATCGTCATATATATAATATGATATAATATAAATTATATTATTATCATATCATATTAAATCGTGTTATTGTGCACAAGTAAACTGCCAAGTGACAGTTTTGAAGATAACTAAACATATGTGATTCGAGTTGAGCTTTTGGCGCTATGTTATACCTTGAATTTTACAACGCAGTACACGAAAAAAAATGACTTAGTAATATCAGCTAAACCGCGGAAGCTGATTCAAACTTAGTCAAAAGGCTAATCATTTAGCTGTCACTGCTAAGAATTGGCTATGACAGCTAAAATGCATTCGCTATGAAATACAAATATATTAAGTAAAAATGCACATTATTTCAAATAGCTAAGAAAATGGCAGTTATTCCTAAATTTCTTATCGTATGCATATATTAAAGAAGTTTGCCGCACAGCTACAATCATTTGCTACAGTCATTTGTTTCTAGCAATTAATATTTCTCGCTGTAGCGCTTAAGTTTAAACAGCGAATAAATTTAGCTTCGGTAGTACCGACATTAACTGTCCCTATTTCAGTGACACATCTTATCTGCCACAGCTATTTTTTAGTTTTAGAAGCTAGTTTTTTTTGCATATAAGAGCTGAGTTAGCAAAGTTTAATGCTAATGATATAATTTATTCCTAAACTCTGATAATGTTCGAAATCTCCCATTTTACTTTCTTTAGCGTCAAAATAGGCGTTGAATGGAATAGTAAAGCTAAAAGTAGAATCAACATTTTGTACATTAGCATCAACGTCTGTATCGATCTCGGTTACGTTTGCGCAATGAAATCGTGTTTCACAAGCTCTTCCCTCTTTCATCGATTCTGCTCTCCACCCTTTCGCCGCGCGAAAGGAAGGGTCGACGTGAGGTCCGGTGTAAATTAAACGCCGTAAATTCACGCGCGAGTTTTCACACCACCTAATGAGAGAACGCCGCGTCATCGCGATGCCATGTGCGCGTCTTCGCAGGCAGCTTCAGCCGCGATTCGCGCGTGCACCGGAGCCGCCACAGTGGCGATAAAAATCGCTTTGTAACGCGACTCTCTATCTATCACGCGTTTCCGCCGGCCGACGTTCTCCGCATGACGAAAAATCTTGTTTTCGTAGCGAGCACAAAATCGCATCGTAAGCGGACATCGATTTGTACCGTTGACGGTGCTCCTTCTCTCTCCCTCTTTCTCACGTTTCATAGGATGTTCCTTATCCTTTTTTTCTGACACCATTGAGAGAATATACAGATAACTGGATGGAAAACCTACGAGTGAGCGAGGTAAAATCAGAGCGATCGTTGTGCAGTGTGTTAATCGACAGAATACGCGATATAACTCGATTATCTTCTAAACTCACACATTATTGATTA
>NW_022639573.1:684583-694095 GCF_010583005.1 Odontomachus brunneus | reverse complement strand
TAAGCGATTTTGTAGTAGTTACAACATTTTTGGTAGGTTCAACCAACCATCTGTAATAATAGATATTGAAACGATGTAATAGCTGCAAATGAATGAATTTTTTATAATGGTAACAAAATAGAACTCGTACCTACTGAATTTTTTATTACATGGGATATAACAATTTCATAACAATTATCAAATATCTGCTCATAACTGTAATATATTTCATATTAAATATTTAACATTAAGTAACTATTACTAAATTATTCAATTGATGTTACTGTGAATGCAATTACGTCATACTCCCGATCTATTAAATATTTGGTAATTATTATCATATTTAGTATTAGTTACTAAGGATTCAATAAATTTCTGTAACTAAATGCAGTTTATTATAGTTACCAGTCTTTTCTCTCAGTGTACTTATTGATTATTGAATGAAGATTTGTCAAACTTATAACCTGTCACTCTGATAGTTTCAAATGAACTCTAGAACTACGGATGATTAACAACCTATTTCTATTTCTTAGGTTATCATTCTGTTACATGAATATATTTGATATTATATATTATATTATATTACATTTATATATTTATTATATTATATTAGAATCCGAATTTTTAATATCTTGTGCCTCAAAGGGTTAAGAAATTGCTCTGAGGCAACATTTTTCCAAAGTAGAGAATTAAGTTGATTGGAAAATTATAAGAAAATTGGACACCATATTTCTCTCTCTCTCTCTCTCTCTCTCTCTCTCTCTCTCTCTCTCTCTCTCTTTCTCTCTCTCTCTCTCTCTCTCTCTCTACACACTGGTAGTAACAATAATAAATAGAGACACAATTCTGTTTGCGAATAGAATTAATTTGGGATTCAAAGGGCTAGGATTGCTCGGCCGATTAGTGTGCACCGCGAGATCCAACGTCGATTAAATCGGCATATTATCTCAAAAAAAAAATCAAATGATCTCCGCTGCTGGTATCTAAAGACGCCCCGACTGTTCGTTTCCAATCTTTCTCTTTCTCCCCGCGATCGCTCCTCGTTCCTGATAATTGCGAGACGAGGGTACGCTCAGGGCGGAGCGATAAAGACGCGAAGAGTCACATCGACGGCAGCGACGCGAGCAGAAGAGACGAGAGAAAAGGGTTATAGAGCAGGCAGACAGAGCGGCAGCTTCACGAAGACAACGCTCTCGACGATACCTTCGGCTCTCTCTGTTGTTAATCGTTGGTTGCACCCTTTCAACCCGGCTGCGCTCCTTCCCTATAGAGCGTTTTCTCGCGCCCACGCCCTATTCGTCCATTAGCCTCGTCCCGTCGACGAGGACGTATCCGCCGTCGTATCGTCGACGTAGTCCTCCCTTCGGAGGCTCGAAAGTCTTCACCCCTACGAAACGTAGGCGCGTTCGCGTTCGTGCGCGCGTTGGGTGTTGTGTGCCTGGAGGAGCTAGGATAACGAGCGCGCATAGGCGTGAAGAGCAAGCGAGCGACAACCGCCGTTGTCTCTCGAATTTCTCTCTCTTTCTCCCTTTCTCTCCTCCCCCTCTCTCTTTCTCTGTCTATTACTCTCTTTAGCGAATGTACAGGAGCGAAAGCAGCGTGCGCGAAACTTCCGCCCGGTGCGGCTTGTTTCCGATGATCCTTCGGCGCGTTGACTTTACCACGCACGGTCGCCACACGAATCCACGACGCGGGCTTATTAGGCGTTTCAGGGGCGAACGGGGATGGGTTAAACGTTAGGACAAAAACCGCAAGTAGACACAAAAAAGTCTCCGGCTCGCCCACAATGTGAGAGCCATTGATTAGTGGCACAATGTGTCAGACGCAGGGTATGATGGAAGTCTTAACACATTGTTGGTCCTGTTCTTTCCTGTAGGAATTCAAATAAAAGGGAATATCTCGATTTATGTTATTAATTTATTAAGATCGTGCTTGATATACAGGGCGTCCGATTGTTGACATCTCCCCGGTGTGTGCAAGTAGGACTCATTAAACTGAATTCCTCTATCATTTCGCAAACAACTAGGTAAAATTTTGAATTATTAATTAAAGAAGATTAGTAAATCCTGAGTCGAGAAATTTTGATCCTACTTTTAGCCTTATTATTTCATTCAACTTCTATTTGAATGTAAAGTTGATCACTTCTAAGAGGCTTGCATGACGCCTTTTGCTGCATATTAGTTTTCCGCCACATATGGTAGAGTTTACAATGTAGCAATAGATCGAGCTTCGCGTTCTCAATGTCGATGTAGCCACATTTATCCGCGGCTGCGCCATTTTCCATCTCGATGCATTCGTTTGCGCGTTCGCTTGGTTTCGCGGCGATTTCAGTGCCCTTTTTGCGCTCATTAGCAGGTCTCTCGCACTATTTCTCTTCGTTCCTGCGCGCGCGACTCACTCTTCTACAGAGTTCTTCAGCTTCTTCTTCTTCGTCGTCGCCAGCACTCACTCCCTTCTGCAACCCGGCTAGCGGCACTCGACTCTACTCAATCCGACTAGCAGAGCCCGGTTGCTTTCTGGGACATTCGGCGGAGAGATCGTTGGCAGACCGAGGGCGATTCGCGGGAGAGGAACGCGTGGATGAGAGAGAGAGAGAGAGAGAGGAGGGAGGAAGGAGGGGGAGGGCTAGAGACGACAGAGATCTATACGTTCGCGCGCGCTTGGGTTCGTCGTAAATGCGAAACCAAGGTGTGTTTGTACGCGTGTCCGCGTGTCCGTGTGGACGTACGTATTACGCGCGCATATATATACGGTCGCCCTGCTCGAGCTAAGCCCGAGGGGTTTACGAACACAATAGTTTGAAATATTCGAGCGCCCTGGCAAGAAGTTGCCCTCGCGCCGGTAATTAACGAGTTAAAGTTCGGCGTCGCGACGCTACCCGTTCTCTCTCTCTCTCTCTCTCTCTCTCTCTCTCTCTCGTTTCCTACCACCTTGGTCTCTCGCGTCCCGACATCTTCGTCGCCGTAAGACTCCCGGTACCCATTAGCCGAGTGCCACGCTACGGAGAACTCTCCTTTTGGCCGCCAAGAAAACCGAGCGTCACCCCCGCGTTTGCCCCTGCCGCCGCGCGTCGTGCAAAATTATACCGCTGTCCCTTGGCTGCTGCTGAGCTTTGGCAGTTGTTCGCGTTCGCTTTTATTTTCGCAGCCGCGCCGCTAATGCCTCTCGCGAGCGTTTCATCGGGCATTTCTATGGCCGGCTCGTTTGTCGCTCTGTATCGCGTGATTTTTCGCGTTCGTCTTAATCGTTGCGTAGATTTCCTCCAATCCTCGGGACTAGCAATTTACAACGAAAAGTTGGTGCTGACTTGTTATACTTGATGATGTCGAAAACATCGTGATCTTTAGGTATCTTTGTTCGGTAGTCGCTGTGCCGCGAGAAACAAACGGCTCTAATCACTGCAAATTATAATTATTTGTGACGCTATCCCTATATCTGTTTGTTGTTGTAACAAAAAAGATGGTAGCAACAATATGCATGTGAAGTTATTATCAAGTGAGATAGAGAATAGCCAATAAAATCTAAATTAGAGAATGATCATACAAAAGTTGTCACCATTAATCTTTATAACTTGGGGAGAGCTGCTAAAATAGTGCGACGTAGATCTCACTTTTTTTTTTCAATCTACCCTTTAACAAAAAAATTCTAGTTCAAAGACTGCAAAAGTCGCCAAAAAGCCGCCCGCACTATAAGAGTTAATACTGTAGTGCACTGAGAGAAAGAAATGTCTAAGAAATAAAAGAATATTTATATTTGATGGATACTAATAACTAATATTTACTTATCCTGGAATAAAATATTTTTTAAATAAGCAAAAAATGTACATTTTCTTAAAACTTTAATTTTCCATGAAAGTAATGTTTCGAATTTGAGAATTATTTTTGTTTTATATTTAAACAAAAGAATTTAGATTTAAAAATATTATTAGTACTTACCGAATAAATTTATTTTTTAGGGAAAAACCTTCTCTCTCTCAATATGACATTTGTTATAAAACCAGTTTTCTTGACTATTATTATTTCACCATGCAATTATTCTCACAAATACCGAACATTTTTTTTTCCAGCATTCCTTGCCTCTCGCTTTATTGCTAATACTCGGTGCGCGTATGAGTAAACGATGCGCGACAATGGCCCGCGTGCGGAGTACTGCTTGTTTGCACGCGATTTACGCTGGCAGCGTGTAATCTACGTAGACAACGCTTGTAGAGCCTCCGGTATTGCCTTTGTCGCCGAACTAAGGCTTTCTCTCGAACGGCTTGCAATTTAATTTGCGATTGTTCCGCCGCGCGTGCAAGTTCAGCTACGAGAGAATAATCCGGCTGGTATTTGGTGACCCAACGATAAAAATATGGATTTCACTTCTGTCCTCGTTTGTTCCCCGCCTCCACTCTGCCGCCACCAACTCAGAAAGGAAACTCCTTGCCTCTCGTTCAGGACGAATTATACTGGAAATATCGCCTTATCGCGAAGACTACGTGCTATATATGTATATATGTATGTATATATATAGCCGACTCTTGAGATAAATCGACGAAGTTGGTCGGTATTAGACAAAGTAACTTACCAATGGGACACGGGTTTTGAACTAAGGAAGGTAGGAGGTGGGTGAGACGGGGTGGCTGAGAGGATAGAACGGAGGGAATTCGAGTTGCCCGGCGACAACTCGAGTCCCCTTGGAAACTGTTCCTCCGTGGCGCAGGACATTCGTCGAATCCGGGAACTTACCCTCTCTTTCCCCGGTAGATCGAATATGCTCTTCGAATATGCTCTTTAGATGTAACGCTCGTTTGAGCTCGTCCGAGTGTGTTATATTATTTCTATAACGAAGACGCTTTCTCTCTCAGGGACGTATGGCGACACGTGTCTCGTAAAACGACGATAAAAAGTTACAGGCAGCTTGTGGGATATTCAAACTCGTTATTGATAGAACGACTGTGACATCTTAGAATGCCATTTACAGTAAAAAGGGGTAACTCTCTCTTTCTCTCTCGATTTTCTCTCTTTCCAACTCTCTCTTTTTTTTATTTTTTTCTTTCTTTCTCTTCTTCCCTCCCTTTCTCTGTCTTTCTTTCTCTTTTTTCCTCTCTTTCTCTGTCTTTCTGTCTCTCTTCACTACTCTGATTGGTCTGGACGGTTATTTCTACTGCCAAAGTCGCCAACGTTTACAATAAAACAATGTTTTATCAAAATAAGGAGGAATATTTGTTCTCCCTTTACAGCTTATATCAACAAGAAAAAAGGAAATAAGAATTAATGTAATATCACAGTTGCGATACCTGTTTGTCGTGGAAATAAAGTAGAATTATTTAAAAAAGCATCAAATGTATGTGTGTAAGCCTTCTACGGAAACTATCGAAATATTTTAGTCATCCTTTTGGAAGAGAAAAAAAATAAGAAAAAAGTAGCGAAAGTAGAAGGTATTTTTGCTCTGTGCTGTTTTTAAGACTGCGAGATTCTGCCAGAATCTCCGAATTTCACGTGGCAGGTTAAATTTTTCTTCAAAAAAATTCTAGTATGATATTACTTTTACTTTTGCTTCTTTTTTTTATTAGAAATGGTCGGAATGACATTTGAAGAGCTATTTTTGCAAGTGTCCGTTTGATGCTTCTTATTTTATTTTATTTTTACGACTAAATGAATTTCACAATTGTAAGAATTTGCGTTGACTTTTACTGGCTTCCTTCTTGTTGAGTACGCATCAAAAAGCCTTAATCGTATAGTTTACTTATATATCTACTTATATATATTTTACTTACATATCTAAAATTACTGTATCACTCAGATACTATCCAGTACTTTGCGCAAAATTAATAAAGAAATTAATTTCCTGCTTTTTAGTAGACATCAAATTATGTTATTAGAAATTGTTGTTGGCTGTACTGTCTATTAATCACTGATCATTTTAATCAGAGTTTGCTGAGACAATCGTCCTAACATTTACGAGATAATCACGAGTGCAGTCAACATGAATTTTACTGTCACGATTCAACTCGATTGTAAATCGCACTGTTAATTGATTCTCTCTTAAACATTGCGATGTGATAATCTCACTCGGGGTTGAAATCCGTCCGCGTCGAGACGAAGCTTCCGCTGTTCAGGCGATTTCTTTTTCCACCTAAGGGAAGCTGCGGGAGTGGCTTCCTAGCAGAAATAATAGCGTATCCGACCCTGGATTAAAACATCACACCCTCCCGTCTTAAATATATGCAGATCGTATACCCTCGCTGTATACACACGCGCGCGTCCACCAGGAGCTCGAGTATTTATGTATTCAAATCTCTGTCGCTCATCGAGTGGGACGTTTGTTGGCTTTTCTAATAGAACCGTTTATTCTTGCATTAGCATATGCACATACGACCCGGCGTCGCGCATATGCGACACGCTGAGATTCGTCCAAGAGAGCGTGCGTACACACGCGAATATATCGATTATCGTTGTTTTGCCTCCCCTATTCCCCTTGCGAGCCGCATTTCACCCTCGCTGTGCGTCGCATGTCGGATTGGTAAACTGCTAGCTGCGATAAGGAGAGCTTTCGTAAATCGTCCAAGTGTCATCGCGCCGTGCGTAGAAATTCGTAACGCGAAATATCTAATTAGCCACTAATTATGATTATGTTACCGAGGTCTCTCTCTCTCTCTCTCTCTTTATACTTAATAGTCGGACATGGATCATTGAGCAATTTGATAAAAATTAATAGTCGCAAAAGAAGAGAATTAAAATCTGAATATATTTTTCTTTTTTACAGTAACCATATCTAAAGTTTCAATCCCATTCCTGGACTATCTTGAGTGATATTACAATTTATATTATGAGAGAAAAAATATTTATTCAGCGAGTACTAACATATTTACTTATATTAATATAAAATATTTTTCAAATGAGAAAATACACATTTTCTTAAAACTATAGCTTTTCATTAAAGCAATTATTTATTCTATTTAAATGGAAGAATTTAGATTTTTAGGTAAATATATTATTAATATCTACTGAACTAATATTTTTTTATTTTTTAGATGTTTTCTTTCAGAGTGTAAACCAAGGACAGGTATTATTACAAGTTGAGATTACCTTGTTTTGAAACCTACCTTATATCTAAATTCTAAAATATTGCTGAAAATCCCGAGTTGTGAAATGGATATGTTTATCGATATAACCCACATAGAAATATTTCCCAAAATTTTTCTATGTGATTTTTCTAATTTGATATAGCATAAATTCTTATTAGAATGTCCAAATTTATCCCACTACGATATCAATTGGGAATTGTTCTTATTTTTGTCTCAAATATGAGTTTTCTGTTTAGAATCGAAACATTATGGAAACTCGCGATTTAGTTAGTAATGTCCGGATAGTTTTATGCTATTAAACAGGGAATTCCATTTTTATACCAATTATTGTTTCGATAAAATAAAATCTTTTAAAAATATTTTGAGCATTTTACTGAATAATGAAATTATTCAATGAAAGTTAATTTGAAAAGTCAATATGTCTTTGTTCATTTTTAACGTAAAACTAGAAGAAATATTGGGGATACTTTGAGTTTATCCATTTAAAATTGCATGTTTAAAATATTTACACTTCTAACCCCATATTAATAATATATTTACCTAAAAATCTAAATTCTTCCATTTAAATAGAATAAATAATTGCTTTAATGAAAAGCTATAGTTTTAAGAAAATGTGTATTTTCTCATTTGAAAAATATTTATATTAATATAAGTAAATATGTTAGTACTCGCTGAATAAATATTTTTTCTCTCATAATATAAATTGTAATATCACTCAAGATAGTCCAGGAATCCATAATTATTTTGGGAAATCGGACTGCATGCCGATCTTAAGAAATTTTCTATGCACAAAAAAGTGTCCAGACCTAAACTCGTCTCTTTTATAAGTATTTTTATTAAATTATGCAATTCTGATCACAATCTATCTTTACTGACTCTCTTTTTACTTGTATATTTAGTTCATGATTTTCATTTAATATCGTAGACGTATATAATACACGTGCACCTTTATACATATATATATTTCATATACGACAGGGGTCACAGTTAAATCCATTACATATATAACGCCGGATGAATCGTGCTGTTAGAAATTCGCATCGTCCTTCCGGTTTCGGAGAAGGGACGGATTCAGCGTGATTTATCCGCATAACCGCACCTAATCAGCCGCGGCGGAAGATATCACGGTCGGATGTTAAGCCGCCGTCTCGTGCAATCGGTCATTCTCCTGATTCACCCGTTTTTTCCCTTCCTTTTTTTCGAACGAAGGCAGCTCGGACAAATATCCGTAGATATCAATCGTTCGGGAGAGCGCGGTCCTCCGCGCGCCGGAGAGAAGAGACGCTTGAGAGAGCGACGGGAGAGAGAGGCAGATAGATAGGTAGAAGGAGGGAGTACGGGAGAGACAGAAAGAGAGACAGAGAGGGCGAGAAGGGCGAGAGACACTCGGGTGGTAAACAAACTGTCTGAAACACTCCGGGACGCTCCATTCCATTCGAGAACCCTGCGAGCCCCGTAGGTCCTCTCGACGGGCATTATCTCGGTACATATTTAAGTGCATGACATGAAGACTGCTGCCCCCCTTTCCTAGCCGCCCCCGTGGCCTCCACTGCCCCCTCAGCCCACTCCTCGTCCCAGTCGTCCTCCCTCGCTATCCACCCCTCGCCAGTGTCCTCCGCAAAAGCCACCCACCTCCCCCGTTCGCCGCTCTAGCTCCTAGAAGTCCTCGTTTCCCGGCCGCCGTCGTTGCCGCGCCGTTGCTGCCGCCGTTGCTGCTGCTGCCGCTGCTGTTGCTGTCATATGCAGCCCTGGGCGGGTCATCAGATACTACAGCTTGGATAGTAGTGAACGGAACGCGCGCGAGAGGCACATGCGCCCTGTACAATCGCGTGCACGCGCACACCCATACAGAAAAGGGGAGTGAGAGAGAGGGGGGGAGAGAGATTCGCATACATCAGCTAAGCGCGTGTCGGAAGAGACGTAAGAAGAAGAAGGACAGTATGTCGGTATGTAGGACGACGACGTGGCGAGATGTAGATCGCGACCCGCGCGAGTCGTGGGGATTCTCGCTTCCTTCTCGTAGCTGATCGCGAAACTGAATGTCAGCCTGATGGTTCCTCATTATTTTTCGTATTTTGCTCACGCACCGCGTTCGTTTTATATCATAATTTCGTTAAAAGAATATATATTTTTCTAGACATTATGTGTTTCTAGAAATGTATAATTAAGTAAAGTTGTACAGCAAGAATTTTTTCTATCTTTTTGATCGCATTTTGTCGGAAGTTTTCAAGATGTCTCTCTCACCTGAGCTTTTGGCACGTCGCGACACATACATCTGACCGCGATCGTTATCGTTTCAGCAAATTCATGCGCAAATGCCGATCAGGACCGACGATACGTCGAGAATGGTTGATTATATACAGCCGACGATCGTAAGAAAAAACGGAAAGAGTGCACAAGAGGTGTGTGTGTGTATGTGTGAGAGAGAGAGAGAGAGAGAGAGAGAGAGAGAGAGAGAGAGAGA
>NW_022639573.1:675642-682219 GCF_010583005.1 Odontomachus brunneus | reverse complement strand
GAGAGAGAGAGAGAGAGAGAGAGAGAGAGAGAGAGAGAGAGAGAGAGCTCAATACCGATTCAACGATTCCGGGTCGTTTAGCATTCCATCGACAATCCGGATCGTCGACTACCGACGGGAAAGTGAGAGTCCTTCCTCACCCTCGCGCCTTCAGCCTGCCGCTTCTCTCATCCTTTCTTCTCCCTCTCGTCGCTATTATGCTCGTTCGTCGTCAGCTGACTGTTGATCGGTTCTATCGCTTTCCATCATTCGCGACCGCATGGCTGGCGCTCCTCGTCTTTTTCTACGTCTCGTCGAGCGATCTCCTCCTATCCGGATTTCTAAGTCCCTCGCCCTCGCCCTAACCCTCTCTCGCCCCGCACCGGCATCGACATTGCGAGCATCGAGAGTGACGTCGAGAGCGCATTGTCCGGATCTTCGGGGAGACCGGAATATCCCGCAGCCAACCTACCCTGTCGCCTCCGCTGCTTCCTCAAGGAAACCCCCGCGATGACACCGACGAGGAAGGACCGGTCCGCTCGAACGCTGATGCCGGCAGGAAGTTCCGGACCCGCGCAATTTTTGCACCGACCTGGAGGTCGATCTTAGATTTACTCAATTTCAAAAAATTGCATGGATTCTCGAAGCTCCTAAAATCCCAAAATCGAAAAATCCAGAAGAGAGCGAGAGAGAAAAGAGGCAGCTTTGTCGTTGGGCGTTTCGTTTATGTATTCATTGGAGGGGAAAAGTGGGAGAAAAGGGTCGCGGAATGTTCCCTTTGGAAAATAGGTATGCCTGCCATGTTTTAAGGAAGTTGTAAGGCAAAATAAGTTTGTTAGAAATTCGTTGAAACTTACACTACATATAAATTGAAAAATAATCTATCTTTTCATGCAATGAGAAAAAAAATTAATTATTCGAGAGTTGAGATATTTGAAATTAAATTGGCACTTTTTATATATGCGTTTTTTTGACGTGGCGTGCTATTAATTTCTGTTTTTAATCTTTTGTAAACTAAAATTAGGGCTTTAATGAAACACTACTATGATATTAAAGACTGATATGTGTAGATATTTCGTCTCTCGGTGTGAATGCATAAACGAGATGCTCGACGAGAGCCTCCCGTACTTCAAACGTATTCCGGAGACCCGGGAACCCAAAACTCAGATGTGTCGCCCGCTTCCGGTCACCTTCGCGTCGATTTAACGAGTCTAGCGCACCGGCCATACGCGAACATGTTGTATTTCGTGGTCGACGCGTCCGTGCCGCGTTGGCGTTTGAATATTAACGCGCCGCGGGTAGTAGCAGCGCGCTCGATGGACTCTCGTTACGGCGGACGCGACTCGGTTTGACTTTCTGACGAACGATAATTGCCGCTCGCCGAAATTACGATTAAACGTGCCGCGGGACCGAAAGAGTTGCAGCGCGACGCGCCGATGTGACCGTTGGACATTATGCGCGGAATGGAATCGCGATTACATGCAACCGGCGCATTGTGCGACCGGCACCGGTATTTCGTGACGCGAATCATTAAAAACATATCGGTATTATGTACAGGCAAGACGGGAAAAATATGCGGAACAGAGAAGGAGAGATAGATAGATAGCTAGACAGATAAATAGAGAGAGAGAGAGAGAGAGAGAGAGAGAGAGTAGAGTTTATTAAACACTCTGGGGTTTATACCATCTAAAGTTACAATACAGGAGAGACCGGGGCTATATGGCCTCATAGGTAAATTATTCATGTGCTTCTTTTTAGTATTTACCTTGAAAGGAATAGTGTATACAAAGTCGTGAAATCCTTTTAGAACATAAATATTTTCCCCTTAAAATCGGAATAATATTACAATTAATGAATAGAAAAAACTGATTTGGTAATAGCAAAGTAAATTTTCGAGCCTTTCGAAATTTTGTATTAGTATTCTCCATTGTGACTGAATAAAATAAAGCAATGTGTTATCAGCTAGAATGAAATTTCTTGAAAGTGTATGATATACTGTTTTTGGTAATAAATGCAATTTTCATTCATAAAATAATTGAAATAGAGCACATGGACGAACGAGGTAAAGATGGCCCATATTTAAGGGCTAACAGGAGGACTCTCACGGAGACTCCGGAACTACTAGTCAATACACACATCTTATACGTGGTCTTCTTATCCCACATTACTAAGTAAATGAAACTGATACTAAGGCAAGATGGTCACGTTGTTACGTGTTCGTATTTTATTGCAAAATGAAATATACGGTTAACAGAGTAGTTTACTTCATCTATTATTCATCTATTATATTCTCTATCTATATTCTATCTATATCTATATTCTATCTATACTCTCTTCATCTATCATCACAATTAGTCATAACAATTAGTAGACTGAGAAATTGTAACTTCGAAATTCTAAAATATAAAGCCTCTATTTTGTAACATATCTGAATCCATGCGTTACTAAACGTTTAGTAAAATGGTAGACATAAAAATTATGTGAGATTTTACAATAAAAGTAATTATTTCGTGAAAAAGCAATTATTTCCCCTGAAAAGAAACAAATATTACAATTATGATAACTTATTATTTCATAGAGGATAACATATTTAATTGTAAAGAAAAACGAAAACTCATTCAAAACGCAAAAGAGAAATACATAAAATAAAAGATACATAAGACAAAAATAAAAGATACATAAAAGAAAAACGCATATACATAGAATATATATTAGTAAAAACGAAAATAGAAAATCAATTTCAAATAGTAGGAACACAGTTTGAATCACAAGAACATTAAATATTAACTAGTTAACATTAAATGTTAACTAGTTGATTTAAATACAAACTATTTGTAATAATAATTAGATAGACAAGCAGCATATAATTTAATTAGCTTATGATATAAAGTAAAAATTTTGCTGCCGCTCTAACTCTAACAATAATTTTATAAGTGCACACTTAAAGTGAAGAGGTGTTAACGAATTTTTAACTTCCTCAAGAAGAGTGAATTCCATAAGTATGCTGCTTGTACTGTGAATAATTTTTTGTAAGAGAGATAGAGAGAGAGAGAGGTGTGGAGGAATGGAGTCGCGTATTCGCGCAATCCCGTATTTTATATCGGCTGCGCCGATGTCGCGTGCGGCGTGTGCGTGTCGACAGGCATAACGAGCCCGCGTTGGTTTATTAAACGTTCCGGCCCGTAACTTATTGCGCAAACGACTAATTATTTTTGTGAAAAGCCATCGCGCCGGCCAAAACCACCGGCGACATTTCGACGTTTAATTAATGCCGGTGCGCGCGAATCCGCTCAACAGCACGATGCGATATTCCTGATATACTGATGCATAAAAGCCGGTGGCTTTTAACGATTCTTCTTCGTCGAAGCGACGGATCGTCCCGCGTCAGCATTAGCGCGAATCTGTCGCGGAATTTGAACGCTATTCAATTGGTCGTGTCGCTAAAGTGTTGTAGGATAGACTGGGGCAAGATGCTACACTTTTTTAGAATTTCCAAGTTATACAACTTCTCAGACATTTAATTGTTTTAATTGATCGTACAGATACACTGAGAGAAAATGTTTAGCATTTGTAATTATAATTACACAGAGGAGTAATTATGAATTATGATTCAGAAAGTACTTTTTTATTAAAATCTGCTATAATGTGAGTGACAATAACCTTATATGCATATTACTATTGCCATTTGCATGTTAGACAAAGTGGGGATGGGATCAAAAATAACTATAATTCCAGTTAGATCAACTTTTTTTTTCTTTCAATGCATAATAGAGACAACTCTGTTTTTATGCCAGTA
Organism: Odontomachus brunneus; assembly: GCF_010583005.1. Lineage (NCBI taxonomy): Eukaryota > Metazoa > Arthropoda > Insecta > Hymenoptera > Formicidae > Odontomachus > Odontomachus brunneus. The sequence continues at coordinate 678,444 of NW_022639573.1, read as the reverse complement.
ACGACCCTGTTAACCGTCTATTTTGCTATGGAATAACTGAAATATGTACAAACAAGCTGCAATGTGGCCATTTTTGTGAACTCACTCATCTTGTACAGTAGGAGAATTGTCACATTCTTCCATTAGAAAACAAATTCTCTCGTTGGACAAGACAGGAAGTTTACAAACTTACCCCTAAAATTACGGACAATCTCTCTTTGTCACAATTGTACATATATTTTATTATTTAAGTAATAAATGTTGTAAATTTGATGCAAATGAAAATTTGAAATAAATAAATATATAAATACACACATGCGCGCGCGCACACACACACACATACACACAAAATATTACAAATGGGAGAATATTACTTTTTATTTATCTTATTAATGCTTTATTTAAAAATTGAAATTAAAAATAGCAAGGAAAACGTATAAAGAGTGTCAACTGTAGTTGCTAGTATCTCAGCTCTTGAATAGTCAATTTTCTAATTGCACGAATAGTCAGATGATATTTTAATGTGTATGGAGCGCAAATTTCATCGAGGTACGCAACTCATTTCACAAAAGATACACATTTATCTTAAACATACACAATTGTTTTTGGGCACACGCGTAATATTTGCCCGGACATCTCGACGACTCGAGCTGGCTTCGCTCATACCTAATTATCTCGTGAGCGCCGCGCGTAACAGAGCGTAATCGATATCGTCTCGGATATCCTTAATCGACGCTTTATATTCTCCTCGAGCGCGTCGTATCTCGCATAAAATTCATCGTGTCCCCTTTCTTCGCGCCGCTTCCCGCGACGCGTCGCCGAAAATCTTTCTCTCTCTCTTCCTCTCTCTTTCTCTCTCTCTCTCTTCCCACCCGCATTCTGTCGTGGTGTGGCGGTTAACGCGCGCTTATGCGCGAGAACGTTGGCGTGCGCGGAGGGAGAGAGAGAGAGATGTCACCTTCCGTCCCACCCCCTCCGCTGCCTGAGTCGTTTAATTTTGTTTATGCCAGCACTTTGGAAGACGTAAACACGGTATCTCAATTCACCGCCGTAATTTCGTCCCGCCACCGCGCACCGGCTGGCTGCGTTACGATTATGGCGTAATCATATCGGATTGTTATTATGGCTGATGGCCCCCCGGCCATGGGGTCGGCCACCGGCGCGATGGGGTGAGCAGGCTTATCTTTGAAATACGCTGATAGGCCATCCTCTCCGGACCCTGGCAGACTTTCGGCGCTCCTTCTTCTTCTTCTTTTCTGCCATCGTCGCAACAGCAGCAGCAGCTTCTCGCCCCATTCCCGTCGTATTCTCGACGCTCGCGCGCACGATGGCTACGCTTTATCGCGGCAGGGGTGTGCGCGAGAGATTGCCCGAGGATCCGGCGTACCCACCCCCTCGGTTTCCCCTCGCCCCCCTCCGCTTTTATCTCGACGCGGATTTTCAATTCGCGCCGCGGATTCCCGATTTTCGCGCGTCGTGCGATGCAGAGGAGCGAACAGGGTGAAAGGGAGAGAGAAACAGAGGATGTTGCTAATTATCTCGGACGTTGGCGACACGTTCGACAAGAATCTCAGTGGCCGCACGCGTTTGCGAAATGTGCGCCATGTTTCGAGGACAACGCATCTTAAGAGGCTCATCACAATCGAAATTGTCGATTTAAAGGAGGAGCCCGAAGCTATATGGTTCCAGGGATATGTTGTTCATTTTTTTTTAGTATTTATCTTGAGAGGAGTAGTGCGTACAAAATCGCGAAATGGTCCTTCTAGAATATTTCCTCATTCATTTTCCCTGAGTTTCATTAAGGCTCTTTGTACCTCGCCGGCCATGTCAGATTTGTGACGTCAGAAGCGGGGGATGACATGCTAACGAGAATTGCGTGCCATTTCTGAATTAAGATAAATATAGATGAAAGGGCATTTGAGATTGCTTGAGCACACTTGTAAAATTGTCCAAAAGATATTCCTTTCCCCTGATGATCAATAAATAGTCATACACTGTAAAAAATCTTGCGTACATAGTACGTAAACAAATGTTCCAAAAAGTCCACTCTAAATTTTGTGTCGAAAATAACTAATTCATATATTCATTCGTGTATTATTTACATTATGTATAGACTAGTATAATATAAATAAGACATGAATGAACATATCAATGAGCTATTTCCGACATAATATTTAGCGTGGACTTTTTGCAACATTTGTTTACGTACTGTGTACGCAAGATTTTTTACAGTGTAATAAATGGTGAAATGAGACACGTAAAATGATGAAATGAGTCTGTTTTGTCTGCATGCTTTATTTCACCATTTATTATAAGACTATTTATTAATCGCCAAGGGAAAGGGATATCTTTTGGACAATTTTACAATTATGCTCAAACAGAGTCTCAAATACTCTTTCGTCCAGATTTATCTGTATTTAAAAATGGCACGCAATATTAAAATCGGAACATAATATTATAATTAAGAAATAGAAAAAACTGATTTGGTAATAACAAAATAAATTTTTGAGCTTGAGATTTTCTATTAATATTCTCCATTATAAGTGAATAAAATTAAGTGATGTGTTACTAGTTAGAATGAAGTTCCTTGTAAATGCATGATATATTGTTGGAACAAATGCAATTTTCATTCAAAATGATTGAAATACAGCATATGGGTGGACGAGATAAAGTTGATCCATAATTAAAGGTCGGCAGCAGAACTGTGGAAACCCCTTGCGGAGACTATGGAACTAGTAATTAGGATATATATTTTATACGTGACATTCTTTATCCTTTGGCACACACACACACACACACACACACACACACACACACACACAC
>NW_022639573.1:660189-675594 GCF_010583005.1 Odontomachus brunneus | reverse complement strand
CACACACACACACACACACACACACACACACACACACACACACACAACGGATCTGAATCTGGGAAAGATGGCTATGTTGCTGCATGTTCATATTTTGATTATTGCAAAACAAAATATACAGTTATCAGGATAGTGGCGGGTATTAATGCATAGAAGGTTACCTGTATCATATTTATGATCTTTCAGTTATGATATTACAGTCACAACAACTAGTTGCTTGAGAAGTTTGAAATTTTAAAATATAGGGCATCTAGCCCCGCTCTCTCCTATTTGCGAATTTTTTCTTCTCTCTTTTCCGAACTTCTTTTTCGAGCTTCGAACATCCCGCAATCGTCGGTGTCTGATTGAATATCGCGGCGAAATCAGCGGAAGCGCCTACACGTGAAGTGGCAGTAATTGCTCTCTAAAGACATTAGCGCGCAAAAATAATGTTAGGAGTCGGGGCAAACAGTGCATGCCAAGGATCCGCCTCCTCGGCCGCAAATCCGGACTCTTCGGGGGTCGCATTGTTCCCGATCCCGTCGTCGCCGTCGTCGACATCATCAACGTCCTCGTCACGGTGACGTCCGTATTAGACATTAGACTACCAAATAAGTGGGTACGTTCCGCAAAGGGGGGTCGACCGGGGTGATCACCCCCATGTGGCACCCGCATGCCACCCCCTGGGGGATGCAATCAGAACGTTTCAATCAACGGTCGCTCCGTGAGCGCGGGACGCTGAGGAAATCGGGGTAGTGGCGGCGGCGGTGGTAGTAGTGTGGTGGTAGCGTGTGGTGGAGAGGGGTTGGGGAGAGATGCGGGGTGAGTCTCCGTGATTACTCTGATAACCAACGTGCATTAAATCTTGGACCGAAGAGGGCGGAAACCCCTTCCGCCCTTTGTCGCCGGAGTGGTTTTAAGGCGGTGAGTCACGGGAGGGGGGAGAGGACGCTTTAAAGTGGATGCGAGGGTCGCGATCTTATCGTGAGATCTTGTAACGGCGCATGAGATTTTCGCTGCAATTGCTCGCTAGGTCCTTGTACAGGTGATCTCAGACGCGCTTCGGGGATCTCGCTCTCTCGGGGGATTCATTAAGGGAGTAGGGGGGAGGTTGAAAACTTAACCGACGAAATACTGACTTCTTTTTGCAAAGTTCCGTATCGTGTATCGGTCGCACAGGATAACAAATGTTACTACATAATAAAAGCGCGTGCAGAAATAAATTTGAGCATCGCTTAAAAGGATAAAACCTTTCCGCCGCACGTGTGCACTGAAGAAAAAAATTTGTCTGACAAAACCGAAATTTAGTTAAAATAGGATCAACCAAATATTTTGTAATTATGACCAAAAATTTTAATTGCCAATAAATTTAATTTAATTAAATTAAAAAAGTTTATTTTGCTTTACTTTCTTAGTAATATATTTACTTAGTCACTAAAGCAAAATAGCGGCAATTAGATTTTTATAATTGCAATTACCAAACACTTGGTTGATCTCTTTTAACCAAATTTTGGTTTCGATAACTAAATTCTTTTTTCAGTGTGGAAGATTTAAATTCGAAACCCTGTAGTTTTTTTGTATTTATACTTTTTTTATATTTATACTTTTATATTTATAACTTTATTATGAAAGATGGTTGGGTTAAATTATATATTAATAAAAATATTGTATAAATTAGGAAACGGAAAACAAAATAATGGCGTAACAGCAGCCATTTCCGTGAAAGAAGTAAAATATATTCTTTATCTGCAACAAATTCTTTGAATATTATCATAGATTTTTCTTAGGTTTTGCTTAGATTTTGACCTCTCAATACATGACGAAAAAGATAAAATATTTCAAAACTGACATTTCGAGCTGTCAATTAGCATAAGTATTTGTCTGATGCAAAAATTCTGCAGCTTATATATGCTGAAGGTGTGCTTGCTCCACTTAGCAGTATTTCAAGAAAACTTTTCTGCCCTTGGAAATGAATTTAGAAGGTTAAAAATTCACGAAAAGTTTACGAGAAGATTTTTATATAGACGTGCTATATAAACTTTTCGCTAAATGTAGTAAAACAAAGCATATTTTTATACAAAATCTACTCATTTGACATGGCATGATTTTAACCATTGCGTGTGCGTTATTGACGCTTCTGAAGTTCGTCGTCCACTTTGGCGTCCCTTTAATTCGCGGCGGCTGAAAATTGTGCCGTGCGAATGTGCCATAGAATCCGGATATGTGCACGTGAGAATATTACCCGAGCGCCAGTGGAAACATATTAATCGCAGCAACGACCGTGATTTATGTAGTGGCGCGCGAAACGAAATCATTCTTCGGCGCAACGTAGCCACCAGAGGTGGACGCGGAGCGCGCAATTTTCGACATGGATCCGCGCGCAATACGAGTTAAAAACTAAACTTACAGAGCTCGGGTTTTGCGTACACGCGACAGTGCCCGACACAGACGCTGGTCTCTGGCAAAGAGAGCCCCGTTCGCAATAGTCGATCGGCGGCCGGTCGTTCGCTCGTCCACTCGCTCGCTCGTTCGGTCTGCTGATCTGCGATTTCGCCGGCCCCCGCGCACACGCACGCACGCTCACACGCGCGGCTGCGCTCGTAATCCGTGTGGACGCGAATGAATGGCGAATGAATGGGGCGCGGAGCGAATGACGAAAAGTTAATCACGGCTCACCATATCGTTGCGCACCGGGTTTTCGGGGGTGTACCGGCGGCTGCGGGGGGAATGGTGGCCGGGGGTGTCCCCTTAATTCTCTTGATTACATGGGCGTATCTCGATCGCGGGTTCCGCGCGACCCTACATACGGCCCTGCGCCTCTTTAGAGTCATACACCGCCGACGAATTTCCCATCTTCCTCTCTTTCACTCTCTATGTATCTCCCTCTATCTCTCACTCTCTTTCCCCCTCGCGCACTCTTTTTTCTGTTTCCCGCTCTCTTTCAACGGAGGTCCATATGGCGAAGTTTGTTTTGTGCGCGGCGCACCGTTACGAGACAATTACGACGGTTACGGCGAGTCATCTCGTTACGGACGGTCGCTTTGAAATGATTAGTCGCTGACTAAATCGGGAGCAGTGCGAGAGCCATGTAATTGAAGCGTCGCTCAAACTCGCACTCGCGATGAGAGCTGGATGTGTGCAGTTTTTAGCGCTGCGCAGAAGAAAACTGTATGTCCACATATAAGTCTGATTGTGCCAACCAGATTCAGTTGTAGAATATGGTACAACTAAGCGGTTTCTACAACCACAATTTTTGAGTTACTGACGTTGTGTAGCAGTGACGATATCTTTTAAACTTCAACCAGAGTTAATTCATGATAAATGTCACCCCAACTCTTTTTCTGGTTGTCGCAATCAAATCACTTTTAGCTCATTATTATGCACACAATTGAATTAATGAAGTTGATCGCTATATTGATATAATTGAGCACTATATTGATGAAGTTGATCAAAGTTGACCAAAATGACTGAGTCGTATCAACTATACACATTGCTATCACACAAAGATGACTAAGGTGATGCAATTATGTTATTCACAAATAAATATTTCTAGTTATGTGCACTATATATCTTTTCTCGTTTGGAACTACTGAAACAGTTAAAATGACGCGTTTGTAATTTCTGATAAAAGTTACTCAAATTTATAACGGTGTATATTATAGTTCGAATTAACGTTGGATGGAACTAAAGGATATATAAATAAATGTTATTATTGCATTATGTATTTTTTTTAATCCCTTGCATTATGTATTTTTCTTAATTTGTCATTTTGATTGATCTAATGGAAAAGTATTGAATTAATTATTAAATTTATAGTGTAAATTTTTTATTATGTTAATGCAAAAATTAATTTATTAAAAGTTACACTTAGATTTTCATGTTACATTTTACACACTACATATTCTTTGAAGCAAATTCTGATAATTTTTTTCATATTTTTTTCGTATTTCTATTGTCATTTGCTACACAGAAAAAAGTATCATTGCTAAGAAAAGCGAGTACTCAGTTTACTTTCCTTCTCTTAAGAAATGCTTAATTCCGACAAACAATATTTTTTTATAATAGTTTTAAAATATACTCATCACGAATTTTAGGAAAACTCATTATCATGCACACAAAAGAAGAACTTATTCTCTTTACGAGAATATAGAATTTTTTCGAAAAAAAAGTTGTGTTATGTCCTAGACTAACTATAATGACTGTTACGATAAGCCTCGCCGTACTCGAAGGTTGATAAGCCGGTCAATGACTGGAGGAGTTACTTTACACGGCGCACCAACGCACGATGAGCGGATTTCGAGTCAGAGAATTGAATCTCTTTACTCGGGATGGGACCTTGAACGATAAGGAAAAAGATGGGATTCAGATTAGGAAGGTTTAGGTCGCGAGGTGGAAATATCAATAAGACTTATAAACACAAAATTTTTATTCTAGACAATCGTGTGCATTATCGGTTTACAAAATTGATAGTAAAATGAACAACGAGGTGTAAATCTACATGTGTGTATATAATTTAGTCTCCCGGATTTTAGTGGGGTGAGGATGGCGGAGAATAGGGTGAGTCTTGAAATCGAATTTTGAACTCATCGAAATTATTGAAAATAATAAAAATTTTGACGGAATGGATAAGATAAAATAAAATGGATGACTTACTTTCGAGATGCGTACTCTGGGTGGAATAGTGTGAAATGTTTGGTTAAATAACCAGACATGTTTGATTAGTCTACCAAAAATCTTGTTCACTTAAACAGAATTCGGGTTACTTCAATCGGAATTTCTGGATCGTTCATATTCGACCAGATATTTGGATAATTTAACCAAATCTTTTTTTCCGTGTATTTAACAAGTTTTTTACCGTTTGAAATCACGTTATTTGACATGTTTAGACGTCTTTAAATTATAATTCACACATCTTAAACGTGTTAAATGGCGTGACTTAAGACGCCAGGAAACGCATAGAAAGATCTCCAGCCGAATTGCACGCTTATGTGTTTCGGAATAACTCACTCGGGTTTGTACACTGAGAGAAAAGACTGGTAACAATAACAAACTGCATTTAGTTACAGAAATTCATTGAATCCTTAGTAACTAATACTAAATATGATAATAAGTATATAATACAAATATTTAATAGATCGGGAGTATGACGTAATTGCATTCACAGTAACATCAATTAAATAATTTAGTAATAGTTACTTAATGTTAAATATTTAATATGAAATATATTACAGTTATGAGATATTTGATAATTGTTATGAAATTGTTATATCCCATGTAATAAAAAATTCAGTAGGTACGAGTTCTATTTTGTTACCAGTATAAAAAATTCATTCATTTGCAGCTATTACATTGTTTCAATATCTATTATTACAGATGGTTGGTTGAACCTACCAAAAATTTTGTAACTACTACAAAATCGCTTATTTTGCTCAACTATTCAATAAGTCTTATTTACCAAATATATTCTGGAAGCAAATAAATTTTACTTCTGTCAAATAAATAATTTATTTTACATAACTAAATTAATTAGTAAGTATTGCCATAGCTTTGGCTCGCTATATTTACGTCTACCATTTAGTAATAGTAACCAGATTTTGATAATATTTACTAAATTCTTCTCTCAGTGTAGTGTGATGCGTCGCGAGAGACAGCCGACGCGTCGGGACCGCCTGGCGCGATTCTTTCGTTAAACGCGACTGCATCGAGACTCAGCATCATCGAGGTGCACGAAGCACCTCGATCGGCAGGCGCTATCCAAAACTCCCGGTGCAAGAACGAGGGCGGCGAAGGGCTTGAAAACTTTCGAGGGGGTAACTCGATTTCAGAGATTGTTCTATTGGTAGTGAGTGCCAACCGGCAAAGTGAATTGTAAAGTAATTGCATAAGATTAGTAGCGCCGGGCGCGGAAGGCACTCTGTCGGTTACTTCTAGTTCAATGAGTCTCAACGACTTTACTTTGATTTGTTCTCTTTCTCTCTCTGCCTCTCTCTCTTTCTCTCTCCTTCTTTCTCGTTCTGCCTTCGATATTCCCGGCTTCTACCTTTCCCTCTCTCTCCCCTCTCCTCTTCTGCCACCCTGTCTTCCCGTAGTCTTTTCTCCCCTCCGCGCACTCACTTTGTGTTCCATTTGCGTTTCATCGGGCTAATTTGTTGAGATACCGCTTGCCAATATTTCAGTCCTTTTTACCTCATTGGCCTGAATAAAGGGGAGCGCTTGAACCGCGATCTCGAAGCGGATAATTGCTTTCCGGCTGCTTGTGGCGATACGGCGAGATTTTCGAATGGCTCGCGCGTGCACAGCCCGCTCCGTCCATCCCGTCGTACAGACTTCATAGGCAACGTTATGTGGGATAATTGATGAGAGGAAATATCCGGGCTTCTCGGCTCCCAATCGCGCCGGGGATGATTAACTGAACGATAGCGTGCCCGATCGAAACAAAAAAGTAATGAAAAAAGAAAATGGGGAAATATTGATGTACCGCGAGTACGCGGGTTCGTTTCGCGACCGGCGTTCCAGTTTCATAGATTTCGATTCGAGAAAGCTCGACCATCCAGGAATAAGTTATGCGTATCCGCAAATTCGAGCGTTGACCTGACTCACTCTCTCGCGCGTTCGCACTGCAAATAGCTGCCGGCAATTTTTCCCCCTCGTTAGAAAATACAATGGTGTATGCTTGTGCACGCGCGCGCATTCGAGAGAGATAATTTAGAGATGCGGGAACGCATTTGTATGATTCGCAATTATGCGCATCTCGGTGTTCTTCAATTATAGAGAAGAATTTGGTAAGAAGTACTCGTAAGCGCGCTGCGCTTCCATTCTCCGCGCGAATAATCCCGTCGAATCCCTTCGGAGGACCCTCGAGCACAAATTAGGTACAATCCATTAAGAAGCGCTTCGCGAATCTTCTCCTCCGCGGGCTCCATTTTCGAGTCGGTCGTAAGGTAGTGCGGGGGTGGCTGGGGTTGGTTGGGTGGGTAGGTGCGCAGGCAGGCAGGCGGGTGGATGAGTGGAAGGACGGCGAGTAGAGGTCGGAAAAAAAGCCCGAGGTAGTAAGAGAGGTAAGAATCTACGTAGAAATTCGCGCGATTGGAACGCAGTCCTCGTCCCTATTCCGGGGACGTGTACGAGTGGAAATTCGCCGACTGCGAAATGGATTTGCGACAAGGTGACGGCGACGCGAACGAGGAATTCTGATAAGGAGACTGCTTCTCTCTCTCTCTCTCTCTCTCTCTCTCTCTCTCTCTCTTTCCGTCTTTCGTCTTTCGTCTTGCGAAAGAGTGACACATTTGGGAAGACAGCCGGGTGGTGGAACGACAGAAAGAGAGAGAAAATGGAGAGTGAAAGAGAAAAAAGAGTAAAAGAGACAGCAGCAGTAGGTAGAGGCGAGAAGGAGCGAGAAGGAGCGAGAAAGAGCAAGAAGGACAGACTCGCGAAAGAGACTCGAGCGGACAATGTCCGAGTAATGGTTGCCTCGGGCTACTTTTATATCCCGGGCGCCCCGTTGAAAGCTAATGTCCGTGATAACGCCTCGTTCCCCTGTACTGACCGGCTGTACCATCCCTTAACTCCCTGCGCTTCCTCGCAACCCCCGCGGCAGCTCGGCGCGCATTCGTTCACGTATCTTGCACCTTCTCGCAGAATGCGCTTCCGCGAGAGAGAATTCTGATGGCAAAGGCAAACGTATTCGAGCCGCGCTGCCGCCGGGCGCGCGTATTATGACGGGGAATTTGCGAAACAGAGAGAAACGGACGTGCGCGTCCGCCGGATGCCGGCCGGCTGGAATAACGCCGAAGGAGACTCGCGAATTCTCCTTCGATTTTCATCGTAAGTTTATCTTGAAATGCTCTTTTGCGGAAGCGCCGTGATGGAGAGGATTCACACTGCGTCTGACGCACGATGTCCAACGTCCAATAAGAGGAATCTGTCTTCAGACACAAAAATGTTACTACAGGGGAAAAAATTTTAGTACGTGTAACTGAATAGGGAAATCAGACGAAAAACTCCCCGACAGGAAATAATATCTCTGTTGTAGTAGTGAGTGAAAACATTCGTCTGAATATTCATCTGTATTAGAACTCGGTTGAGGTAATTGAGAGCAATTGGCTGAGTAGAAACCTTCTGCAGGAATTCTTCTCTTCTTATAATCGAGTTTCTCATCTCTTCAGATAACAGAAAATTCAGTTACATTAACGGAGTTACTTTTTCTGTGTAGCTAAAAACTTTAGGATAGCTAGGATAACTAGAAACTCCGCTTAAAAGTTGTAACTTTTTCCTTGATGAGTTTCGTAAGGCATCCCATAGGACAGCCGATAGGAGAACAGGTGTTTTAGTAATTCCGAGGAGATATATTTTTCTATTGGATACGGAATGCATCGTAAAATTCATCAATCTTTACATTCTTAATCTGCCGACGAGTGTCGAATGAAATGTGAATCCTGCATTATTGATTCCGCGTGAGTGCCGCTTGAGCATTCAAGATTTGGAGAGAAGAGACGACTGTCTCTTTTCTAGTTCAAATTTTGATTTTATTTTATGCTCGTTTCTACCAACTTTGGTTAACTTAACTAACTAACTTAACTTAACTGACTAACGGAATTTACTAATCGCATTTCTTTTTGTTAGAATTAACAGATGTGATTGGTCAATTGAAATAACCAGCCAATTAAGTTAACCAAAGTAAGTTCATAGAAGTGGATATTAGTCTTACACGTTCCATCGATAATTGAACAATTGATACAATATTGGCATAATCTTAAGCTAGTGGCATACGATGTTTGTTTTCGTTGCTGGATGGAAATACTCTGTTATGATTGGTGTATTTCTGAAGATGGATGGAAATGCACCAATTAAAACAGAGTATTTCCATTCAGTAAGCAAATCAGCACAAAAACAAGCATCACATGCAACTAGCTTAAGATTATGCCAATATTTTATCAACTGTTCAATTATCGATGGAACTTGTAAGACTAATATCCGCTTCTACTAACTGCAAGCAAGCAATCTAGCACGAAAATAAACACGTAAGGCTTTAGGGCTGGCCTTAACGCTGGCTTTAGTCAACAGTTGGCAGTCATAGCTAGGCATAGCTTACCATGCCTAAGACATAGTCTACCATACTTAACTCGTAGTATCTATGATATATCTAACTCATAGTAGGCGTAACTTTTTGAACATACGCGTGCATAAAAGTTACAACGTATTGACCATCTCTTTTCGAATTTATTATCATGTATTATTAGAAAGTAGAATTAACAAGTATTTTTATTTTATCTATAGTATTAGATATTAGAAAGAAAAAAACTTAGAATCATTGTTAGCTGAATTCTGTCATTTCGTAATTTCGTCAGAAATTAAAAATTCCAAGTCTATCGAGGCGTAACGCAGGGATCGCGCGCGATATATTTGTCGTGTCAACAATTTAGCGAAAAGTAGGGTAGCTCCGGGCCACTCGACTTAATACGGCCGAGTTCGAACAGCGAAACGGCAGAAGCGACGGCGACAGAGGAGCCTTCTCTGAGATCCACGCGCGGCGGCCTGTGGCCCACCCTCGGCCCACCGTTTCTGGGCTTTCTGGGGTTGTGCGTGGGGTCGGCGCACTTCAGGGGGCGGCTAATGAAATATCCGTGCCGGTTTAACCGAGTTACAAGCCCCGCGAGCCACCCCAAAGGCGAAAACACACCGTCCCTACCGAGCGCGGCACCATTTCTGTCCTCCCGCTCTGCAACAACAAGAAAACATATTGTCAGCGAATACACTCCGGCTCGGGGTTCTCCGCCAATTGCCGACGGTAATGTGACACGGCCCCGAAGTCACGGAAAACGATTACCAAGCGTCTGATTTCTTCCCCGCTAAATCCCTTTATTTATGGATATCACAGTGGTTGAAATTAAGAAGTGGAAAAGTTATTTTTTGTTATTATAAAAAATTATGTATTATGATTGTAGAAGAACTGGTCTCAGATAAACTTTGACGATTATCACGACGTGAAACATCGATGATGGAAATTCGTTTAATTACATTTATGACGCAAATATATATAGTATTAAATTAGTTATTAAATTTACATATTACAATAGTGTAAAGTTTTTGTTATATTGATGCAACTATATATTTACTAAACATTATATATGGATTTTTGCATTATATTTTATATGACATTGTGTAGAACAAATTTTAACAATTTTTTTGTCTCTTTCTTCATTTTATGCAGAGAAAAATATTATTAATTGTTAAAAAAGACAATTACTCATTTTATTTACCTTTCATAAAGTAAAGGTTATCTTCAATGAGTAATATTTTCTTGTGTTAATAATCTTAAAATACATATTCATCATAAATTGTATAAAAGCTCATATTATCATGTGCACAAAAGAATTTATTCTCTTTATAAGTTAATTTTGCATGACAAATTATTTCGAACAAATTTTGATCATTTTTTTGTAGTTATATTCATTTTCTTCGTAGTTATATTTCGCCATTTTATATGATAAAAATATGAATCAATCTCATAAGATAAAAATATGAATTATACTCATAAAGGACGCAACCTTTGCAAATTGACTAGTAACTTTCTCAGATAAACTTTAATGATTATCACGATGTAAAGCAATCAATGATAATACAATCTTCACAATTTATTTGATTACATTTCTAAGCAAATATATTGATTTAATTATTAAATTTACATCTCATAATAAAATAATTTTTTTATCATACTAATGCAGCAACAGGTTTGTTCAAACTTACACTCAGATTTCCACATTGCATTTTACATGACATATTGTTTAGAGCAAATTTTGATAAATTTTCTCGTATTTTTTTTGTGTTTCTATTTCGTCATTCTGCCTGACAAATATGAGTAGTGTTGGATATCAATCAATTAAAAATTTCTTTGATTAAAATAACCATTAGATCAATAATAAAAATTGACCACATAATCGTCATATATGTAATCAGAATAAATTTAATTAATGAAATTAATTATTAATCAGTATATAAAATCAATTATATATCAAATCTCATATAACCAATCATGTATCAAAGCTTATGTTTAACTAATCATATATGAAATTAATCAAAAATTGAGTTAATAATCAAATTTTATTGTTAATTAAATTAAATTTATTAATTTAATAATTAAATGTATTAATTTAATAATTAAATTTTACTGATCAATGAAATTATTTGTAATTTTACATCTAGTAATTAATTAATTGTGACTATTGTCGATTTGTCGATTATTTTAATCAAAAAATTTCATTCGATTAATACTTAACACTGTATAAATGTCATATGAATCATTCATAAAGAATGTAATCCTTACAATCGCGACTAGTAAAACTATTGTCAAATTTACGTACGCTTATCTGGTTTGCTGTCAAATTCATATTATTTGGAACGGTAATAAGAAGATAAAGCACGGGATAATTCTTTTTTCATCTACGTCATAGAGTCCGCCGGACGGTTTAATATTCGATCAGTGGTTCAATTCCGCGGAACGGATACGGCTTGGCCGCGAGCCGGCACCCACTGCGGTTTCTCCCACGATCACTTTCACCCTGCTCGCCAAGCTTAGGATCATCGCGAGCCTAATGTCCGCGCCCGCGTGCGTGCTCGCGCGCGCGCTGTGTAAACCCGCGGCACGCTACATTAACTCGATCCATCATGCAGCAGGAATCGACTTAACTCTACTGTAACGCGCCGCGCGCTCTCGCCTACTCCCATGGCTTGTGTGCGATGTAACGAGCGATTATGCGCCCCGACGCAATACGATCGTTTCTTCGCCCGGGAGTAGCATATTGATTCACATCGAATTACCGTAATACAGTTATCGATAGAGTCCCCCGAGGGTGGACGAGTATAAGATTGGAGGGTGAATCGCCGCGGACTGGCGGAAGTGGCGCGCTACCTTATAGAAAAGCTTTATAGAAACAATTGAGTGTGATGAAATTGGCGTCTTACTTTTCGGCATGGCTTAACGCGAGATTGTTCTTGAGTCCCCGACAGGTTGTAGTAATTGTTTAAGAAATGACACGTCGGAAATGTGAAGTGCTGACTTCCCGTCGTGGCATTTCAACCAGGAAAGAAGGTCGCTTTAAATAAAGAGCTATATAGTTTAAATATATAATTTTAACTTTTTTTTATAAACTTATATAGCTTTAATCCTTGTATTTTTAAATAATTATTTTCATCCCTGCTATCGTTGCTGGCACTTCATCACATTTTTTTATCCTTACACTGAGAGCAATTATCTGATAAAAAATTAATAAACGGAAAATACTGATAAATTTTTATATCTGATTAAGTTTAAGCGGATACTTCCGGTAATAACGACATTTCATCAGATATTAATAAAATCATTTCATCAGAAACTGATAAAAAAAGTAATATTTCTAACTAATATTTTTCATCGGATGTTTCCTGATCGGGTACAAAAATTCATCGGTATTTTGATCGGATATATCCGTTTGTTAATTTCTTACCCGATAATTTTTCTCAGTGTAGAATCTTAAACATCAAAAAGTTACGTAAATTCTAACCATGGGTAAATTTTACCCAGTGCATTTTTATTTGATTCCGTTAAAGTAATCAAAATTTAATACTTCCTTTTTAATCCATAAGGAAAATATTGAATAATATAAATCTATTAATCTATCTGTCTTTGCAATTCAATGAAGTTGATGAAGTTTGAAAGTTGATGTGAATAAATTTCATTCCGAGTTTCATAGTTAATAACAATGAAATGATTTTTTTTGTAGTGGAAAAGGTCACTTTAAATAAAAATAGTTTAAATATATAATTTTAACTTTTTTTAAAAACTTATATAGCTTTAATCTTTGTAAGTATTTTTAAATAATTTTTTTCATTCCGTTGCTGGCACTTCATCACATTTTTTAATCCTTACACTGAGAGCAATTATCTGATAAAAAATTAACAAACGAATACCACCTCTTACTTTTAAAGTTTTATCTTTTTCTTTCACTAATTCGACGAAACTTTATTCCATCATATCAGGAATCCTGAAACTCTATCGCGCGTTTCGACAAAATTTGCGTTAAATTCTGCCACACTGAAAATACGGACGCCAACAACTTTGCTTCAGCGACGATTGAGCGTTGCGAGAGCTTCCGGCTTACACGTCTCGCGATTATCTGTCCACCCGTCGGTGTTTCTCCGGCTTCGTCGAAAACGCGGAAGAGTTCGCGCGATGTCTCCTCAACGTAGTCCGGATTCCGCGCTATAATTTTATTGGCTGGAAATGACCGCTAAATCAACGTCCCACGCTGCTCGCGCGCCCGTTTACCCTGTTCGTAAATTAGCAGTAAAGTAGCAAGAGCCGTGCAGTGTCGTTTATCATCATCAGCGGAGCAGCGCGACATATACGCGTGTACTTAGACCCGTACATAGTTGCTTATCAGAACCGTCGTCTAATACACCCCCGCGCACGCGCGCGCACCCGGGCGCCAAGTGGACTGTATTAAATTTAAATAAAAATACCGACAACCGTGTTCACAAGCCGTGCCTATAAATCAGCGCGACAGCCAGCCGACCGAGCAGCTCCGGCAGAATAATACCCTATATTTATGTTCTTCTCCATAAAAACCCCGTCCATCCGACACCCTTCCTCACCCTCGCGCGCGCTGTCCGTACGCGACAAGGCATCGGCCGGGAAAATTCGTGAATTCTTTCCCGACGAAAAAATGCTGTCGATTCTCTTCGAAAGTAAGGAGAGAAATTGCGGAGACCGGCCAGGCAAGTTTCAATAAAACCGGGTAACATTTATTCTATAAAGAACAGTAAACAATCGAAGCAATCGATCATTCAATGAACTCAAAACAAAATGAGACTATAAGACTTGACTCTTATAGGCCCTATATTATTTTGATTTTTTATTTCAGAGCTTTTTAACAATCATTAAAGTCGTATTTATTAAAGCCCTTTTTGTTGTCAATAAACTCAACTTCAGAGTTGTATACGACGAACTAATCGATTCTTTCAGTAAAATTTCGAGTAAATGTTGCGTTAATTCCTTGTTTGCAGTATGCTTAACTTTTAATTCAACGAGGTGATCATAAAACTGATCAAAAGCGTTATTAGTCGTATTTAATGCAGAATTACTGAAATCGTGTCGGTCTACTAAATTTTTTTATTATTATTGAATATGAACGACAACTAACAGTAAAAAATAATAAATAAATGAGTAACGAAACAAACAAAAGATTTTCAGATTCTACCTTGTTTTATGTGTCTGTAACATTTAAAAGAATTAGGTACGATTAATAAAATATGATTTAGGGAACCGATATGATTTTGGCAACTCTTCCCTATCATTTGATTTATTTAATTCCTTCTACCCCCTTTTCTATGTTACATTATATTTTATCATATTATATCCAAATAATATGATTATATGGAAAGACCAGTAAGTTTCAGCCTAGTAAATATGAAATGTTAAATAGTTTTGTTGAAGTTTAGAGTGTATATAGAGACACACACATGTGCGCGCACAGACACACAGGTAACACACGGCGAAACCACAGATGCAAAACAAACGCCTTCCTTAAAGAGACAGGTAAATATGGTAACAACTAAGTTAAGGATTGCAGCCCCTATAATTAATTCATATAGCACTTATATTTATTGCAGAGTGACAAAATAAAACTGCGGAAGAAGCACCAAAAATATTATTCAAATTTGCTTCAACCAGAATGTGTCATGTAAAAATAACTAATCTAAACTAAAATAAATAACCGTGTAAAATGGAATATGACAATCTGAATGAAGTTTCCAGTAAATTTGTCATTGCATCATTCTAACAAGAAATTTACGTAATTGCATGATACAAGTGTAAAAATCGATTCAATACGCGGTATATTTACTTTGTAAATGTAATTCAAGCAAATTACTGAGTTCCGCCATCATCGTTTGTCTCTCACGACATTAATTGTGAAAGTTTCCTCAGATTCTTTTCCCGCCGTTAACGAAAAATAGAACAGGATATGTTCGACGGTCCTTTCGTTCGTCCTTTCGGGTGCTTCTCGCCGAGTAGCTCGCTGCGTCCGATATCCGCGTAAATTTCGCTAACGGGAGTCCGAGAAGCGTGGAAGGGGGGAAGGAGACGGATGCACCGTGACGCGTTATATACATACATATATATGTTTCCTCCCCGCACGGCGCTTAATTTACGCCGCAGCCGGGCCGACCGTAGGATGCAGCTACGTCGGTATGGACGTACCTTAATCTATGCCCGGAGCGGTTCAGGGTGTGGCGCGCACCAGGTTGGATTATGTGACCGGGAGCCATAATGAGGACGGCGACAGGATAAATCACTCCTTTCCTACGCCAAGGATAATCATAATCCCGCGCGATCCTGTTCCCGGGAGTCCTGCACGCTTGTTCAGCTCCTCTCCCTTCCTCCTTCCTCCT
>NW_022639573.1:653595-660179 GCF_010583005.1 Odontomachus brunneus | reverse complement strand
CTCTCTCTCTCTCTCTCTCTCTCTCTCTCTCTCTCTCTCTCTCTCTCTCTCTCTCTCTCTCTCTTTTCTCTCTCTTTCTCTGCCGTGGGGACACCGAATTCATTTTTCTCGGCTCCTTCCGTCTCTCGAGAAATTTCTCCGGTGCTCGTCTCCTCCTCCCCTTTTCGATCTCTCTCTTTCCCTCTCTCTTTTTCGTTCTCGTTTGTTCTTGCTTTTTTTTCCTCTCCCTCTGTATTCGCCGTCTCTCCCGGCCGTTGTGCGACAGCCCGTTCTCGTTCCGGTGTGTTCCGGGGAACATCTCGACGAGCTCGACGGGGAAAAAGGAAGGGCGAAACGGTAGCGACGCATTGCGACGTTCCGCGTTCTCGTTATCATTAATAAATGATAACAGATGGTCTGCGCGTTGAAAGGAGTGCGCGCGCGCGCATATTTAGGTATCTCGTAAATTGCAAGTATCCATTTCGGGTATAGTGAGCTTCGTCGCTCTTATGCGGGATTAAATACACCCCAAGTCGAAATTTTAATCCCACTTTCAGCCTTACTGTTCTATTCAACACCTATTTTAATATTCTGAAATCTACATCAACCTCTTTTGGTTCCATTTAACCTATCTGATTTGAAATTTTGATCCTACTTTCACTACTCCATTCAACTTATGTTGATATTCTGAAGCCTCAATACCTATTTCGATGTTAAAGAAAGTGGAAAGGGAAATTTTGGACATTATCACAGTCAAAATAGGAGTAAATTGTATATCATTAGAATTAAACCTATTTTGCTAACTTAGCTTTTACTATATTGTAGAATTCAAGGTTTAACATAGGACCAACTATTTCGACCCGGGACGTTAAGTAAACATCGCACGCGACCGCCGTTCCTTGGGAGATTCTCGTAAATTCGTCTCGCGCGAATCACGCCGACGGATATATGTCGGGATGTCGAGAATCGTCAAAAATCACGGCAGTATCGTCGCGATACGATACGACATAACGCGTATTATGGGGACAATAACTTTCTTTAAGCCGCCATGCGCGCGCGATAGATGCGAAGGAGCGCGGTGAATTTAAACGAAAAAGTAACGTCTTTCCGTGTCATTTCCAGGTCTCCTTACGGTCGCGTTAACGACACATTTTTGCCAGGCATAACTCGGCTTTATTGGACAATTAACGTTTACCCCGCGCGCGTCTCGCGACGCCGGTTTTCTGCCGCGTGGCCCGCGCGTTTCCTATATTTTCGTAACACAACTGCTCTCACCACCACGGACCCGACACCCCTGACATTAATATAGTGATAAGATTTTTTAAAATCTTGGGCTCAGGGCGACCGCGCCGCGGTGAAACGAGATATTTCGGGATAATGAGCACGGACGGGAGACGGGATAAAATGTATTTACGAGGCGCTGCCTGCCTCTTGCGGATTTCCTCGGATTCGAACTTCCCCCCAAATTATGCAAACCTACTGCGAGATTTGTATATTCGATATTTTGTTAAAACATGCAACATTTAAAATAAAAACGATATGATCATGTGATATATTGATTATCGATTTGATATCTCGATATAGTATTGATATAGTATAGATAATTTTTCCAACGAGAGGGATGTTGATATAAATGTAATTATACAAAGTAAGACAATAATTATTACCATCTAAAATATATTATAAGCGGAAACAAACGTAACGTAAATTTGGTGACTTTACTAGATGACTTATAAAGATTGTCTCTCATGAGTGGCTCATATGGCACTTATATTTATGTGATAGAATGAAATTGTGAGAAAATTGATCTAAATAAATTAATTAACAAAATTAAAATTATATCGAAATAAAATCAGTTATCAAAATAAATACGAAAAGAATAATGAAAATTTTCCCCAATCAATATATATAAAATGTCAGGTGAAAATCTGAATATAAGTAAATTTTAGCAAATTTTAGCAAAATTGTACAATATCAATATAACAAAAATTTTGTCCTATTATTCTTGTTTTTTAATGTTTTTTATATTTCTTTTTCGTATTTCTATTTGGTTATTCTTTGTGATAAATATGAGTACTACATGAATCACTCATAAGGGATGCAATCCTTACAAATCGACTGATCGCAACTTTTACAAATCGACTAATAAAGTTGCTGCTAGATCTACGTATATCTTCGCAGATAGATGGGTACACAAGTTTGGCAACAGTTTTATAATAGTCGATTTGTAAGAGTTGCATCCCTCATAACTGGCTCATATTTATCGTATAAAATAGAAATTCGAAAATTATCAAAAAAATATCAAAATAAAAGTTATTAATATAAATGCAAAAAAATTATCAAAATTTGCATAACGATATGTCACGCAAAATGTAATATGAAAATTCGAGTATAATTTTCAGTAAAATTGTTACTGTATCAATATGACAAAAAATTTACCTTATTGATGTAAATTTAATTCAATACAACATATTTGTCTCATAAATGTAATTTAAGAAATTATAGAGTTCCATTACTGATGGTCTCACGTCGTAATATTCGTGAAAGTCTATCTGCGAGTCTTCAATCTTTGAAGCTGTTCTACTTCAAAAAAAGTGTCTCTCTTATGACGTTTCTTTTTACTTCAAAGATAAAGTAGCGATAGTAACTGCCTTATTCTGTACGATGGATTAGCAAAAAAATATTGACTACAATATATATATATATATATAAAAGAGAAGATATATATTATATATATATTTATTTATAATAATTTATTGTCGCGCGCGCCTGTCGCGATATCGGTTATTCCTATCTCGCTTGGTAACTTCAGGTTCTCCCTCTTTCTTTCTTTCTGCTGTTGTGCCGTGTTGTGTTAGGCAGACAAACGCACCACCGTGAAGATCGGAAGAGGGAAGGCTTACTCGCTTCGCGAATAAACATTCCTTGGCACCGGGGGCGCTCGCGCGCGCCTGCATCTTCCGCGAGCTCCTCTCAAAGGAATTTAATGGTTCAGTCGACGAGACAAGTTTGTCATCCGGCGTATTCAGGTCCGATGGGAACACGCGGTTGCTCTTTTTCCACGAACATCATCCACCCTCGCGCGCTCACCATACGCGCTTACATATTTCCTCCTTTCCTCTGCTTCCCTGAACTTACCAGCACGATGCGAATTCGCTTCGCGACGTGCTCCTTCGATGCGCTTGCATTTTTTAATTTTTATCTACATTATACACACACACACACACACGCACACACACACATGCACACGCACATGCACAGAGATTCATCGTGGCAGCCGCCTCTTTTTATTTACATGCGGATCCTCCGCACAAGAACTGTTTCTTTATCTGTTTTTTTTTTAAATCGCAATTTGCACTGTATTTACCGCGGTATACGAGGTTCTCTCGTTATGTGTTCGTTTCGCATCTTGGCTTCTCCTCCATTCTTTCTAACATCCCATGTCCTTCCGCTTTCCATTCAGGTCTTGTGTTTAATTAGCAACACGTGCAGGCAGAGTATTCGGCTACATAATAACGCCCTTGCGCTAGGGAAGCACTAGAAGCGGCTATCGTGCAGCTGTGGGAGCCTATCTTATCTGCGAATTCCGTCGAAATATCAGCCGATCGTTTGCGGAACATACGTCTTCGTGTTACTTTTTAATTTAAGAGGTCGCCGCGACGTAACTGATATCTTTAGCTGGGCGAGCTGTTTTTGGCGGATGTCACTTAGGTTCCTCTTTCTGGAATTTAATGCATTTTCCATGTACAACCATTCGGCGGGTGTTCTCGTATCGGGAGCGCCATTTTCGGTTCTCTGTCAATGAGAAGTACACCCTTTCGGCGGCCTTAAGAAGCCCTCGTGTTCCGTCGGGCCACTCGAAACTATTTTCGTATCGCGCTGAAAAGAAATCGATAAAGCTTCCGAAGGGCGACTCGATTGAATAGACAAGAAGAAGGGTGCTTCTACGCGCGAGCACGATTTCTTTTCTCTTCTTCCTTCTTCCCTAAATTTTCAGCGGGCGTATTCGCGCTTGCGTTCGCGTCTATCTATCGCGCATCACCGCATATACCTTGGCATCCTCGTTCAAGGAACCCGAGTCGAAATTTTGATCCTATTTTCAGCCTTACTATTCCATTCAATACTTATTTTGATACTCTGAAATTTACATCAACATCTTTTGATTCCATTTAACCTACTTGAGTCGAAATTTTAATCCTACTTTCAATCTCACTATTCCATTCACACCTATTTCGACGCGAAAGAGAAAAGAAAGCGAAAGGGAAAATTTTAGACATCATCAGAGTCAAAGTAGGAGTAAGTTGTATCATTAGAATTAAGCCTACTTTGCTAACTTAGTTTCCACTGCGTTGTAGAATTCAAAGTTTAACATAAGGCCAAAATTTCGACTCGGAAAGTTTTAGCGAATAAGACAAATCTATAATATATACATGATACGAAAGTTAATCGAACTGACAATGCAGTGACAGAAATCGCAATAATCTTTACTGTACCGTTTTTGAGATATTTTATTGTAAAATTGAATTGTGCAAGCATACTGAGAGAAAATATATATCTAAGAAATAAAATATATTTATTAAATAAGTAACTAAAATAATGTATTTATTTGTATCTATATATTGTCACGAACGTGTTGCAAATGAATATTGTTAATTTATCCTTTTTAGGGTTAAATGATTCAATTTACTTTGAGATAGATAAGTAGTAGATAGTTGTGTATGTAGTATGTATTATTTGGTACTTTGATTAGAAAGAGATTTTATTCGCAGAATAGATTTAGATTATTATTAAAATAATATTTCATTTTATATCTTTATAATTGTAATTATTTTATACCTTTATAATTGCACAAATTTGGAAACTTGTTTTAAAATTGTTAAGTCTTGCCTTTACAAGTTGGCCTGTCGAGAACGACAGACTAAGGAAATAATTAAGTGTGATATTGAAAATGCTCTGTTTTGAATTTAGTAGAAACTACACATTCGTGAAGGCTTTAACAAAATGAACTACACATGTGAACTAATTAGTAACGAATAAATCCGAATGAACCAAATGAAGACCCAAATAAAAAACCAAATAAATACCGTCACATTGATTTGCTGTCGCCTTTTATAGACAGGTGGTGAAAAACTCCCGTGCGAAGTCATGTCATCTCTTTTGAGAAGGGGAAAGATATTTCTCGTGATATCTCTAAGAAATAATCAATAATTATAGTATGAAATTTCATCAGTCTATTGTTAGTTGCGCGACCCGAGTCACATCCGATCATCGTGTTCCAAATCAATCGATACGTAATAGTTACGTGTGTAGATGAACAATATATAAAATCAATATAGTCAATATAGGATATCTGGCTGTCTGTCTCTCTGTCTACATGTTCCCTATAAACTTCTAAGCCCTTTGACCGATCTGGATCAAATTTTGCATAATTACTCTATATGACCCCGCGGAAAATATAGGTTATAGTGACATTGTACTCCCTTCCTCTGATTTCATCCTTTTGACACTTTGTGATAACACCGAGTAATTTAAACTAGAAAATATTTTCCGAATGAGAACGTTTACATTTTCTTAAAATCTCAACTTTTCATGAAAGCAATTGTTTATTTTGTTTAAATAGAAGATTTAGATTTAAAAAATTTGCTTTTGTAGTAAATTATATTTTTGGCTCCCAAATCATACTTTTTAGTTGTTCTAACATAAAAATGGTATTTGTAACATGTATAGATTATTGCTGATATTATAGTAGAATTTAGTTAAAAAATGGTTTTCCATAATTTAGTTAAAAAAAGGTTTTCCATAATTTCTAGTAATTATTCGTCTGTGTGATTATAGTTACAATTACCAAACATTTCTTTCGCAGTGTACAAATGATATCAAATGATATCTATCTTACAACACTTGTATTCTGTTACTTTCAAAATATTTCTCGACTTTTTAAATAAAAAACAGTTACACATTATGATTATACACTTGCTGATCCCATCTCACTAATATTGTTGCATAATTATTTGTTTCGCCATTTTAAGCGATTTTAAACGATGAAAGAGGAATCGATTAAGGAATAATGCCAGAACCCCTTTAATTCTCGCGAGGGTGAGATTATTCAGTTCAGTGTCATTTGATTTTTGAGACGCGATTAAAAGAGAAGTGAACGCGTCGAAAATAATTTCGCTGATAACCGAGCCTCCCGTTCGGCGCTTGATAATGCCCGCGCGATTCAACGGCCGGAAATCAACCGTGCGAAAGCGAACACGCGGCCTTTAAGTTCGATCCTTTTTGATTCGACACACACGCGCGCACGCGAGTGGCATGGATCACCCTTCGCCGTTTCAAAGGTATGGCGCGGCGGCGCGAGAGAAGAACTTTTAGCAGACCAAACATTTCGTGTTTCGAGTTACTCACGCCGTCTCCATCGGCTTTTTCGATATGCGGGCGCTCTCTCGCGCTGCGTATTGTTTTTAATACAAACACCTTGTATTTGCGCGAGCCTTTCCCAGCGGAATGACGACGGATGACGGAAGGATGAGACGTACGACGGAAACACTCGAGTGAGTTCTCTCTCTCTCTCTCTCTCTCTCTCTCTCTCTCTCTCTCTCTCTCTC
>NW_022639573.1:643938-649836 GCF_010583005.1 Odontomachus brunneus | reverse complement strand
TCTCTCTCTCTCTCTCTCTCTCTCTCTCTCTCTCTCTCTCTCTGTGCTTCTCCTCTCAAAACGCCGGAACGAACGGCGATATCGCGTTATCGGAGTTATCTGTACTACCCCGCCCCGCCCATTATACTCGCGTACTTATATTTGTTTATTTCTGTCGTCTTTTCTCTCTCTTTCACTGGCGCGTTTCTTTCGTTTCTCTCTCCCGCGTCGCTGCGACTCTCTCCCGCAGCGCCATTATTTCTCGCGCGAGGCGAGCCGGTCTTTTCTCTTTTCGTGCCTCGTTGTTGTTTTTCTCTCTCTCTCTCTCTCTCTCTCTCTTTTTTTTCTTTTATACGGCCGGACCGAGAGAAAGAATTGCGCGGAGCAGTGCGAGGTCGCGGAGGGTCGATCGTACCGAAATACACGGGGGTAGTCGTCGGGGCGACGATTTACCGCGAAATCGGAGCACGTGTTCCTGGCACCAGAAGCCAATGCTGACAACCTCCAATAACTCAAGCAAGCCTTCGGTCCGCACTCGCTCTCTCGCTGCTCCCCTGCTCCCCCCTCTTTCTCTCACTCACTCTCTAGCCTCTCTAAATCGTAAAGACTCGGTGTACCGCATTGACAGATGTACACACGCCCCCTCGTGTCGGCCGCTGTATTAAATATGTGCTGGTTTCC
This sequence comes from Odontomachus brunneus, assembly GCF_010583005.1. Classification (NCBI taxonomy): domain Eukaryota; kingdom Metazoa; phylum Arthropoda; class Insecta; order Hymenoptera; family Formicidae; genus Odontomachus; species Odontomachus brunneus. The sequence goes on along the minus strand of NW_022639573.1, from coordinate 649,176 downwards.
GGGCCATTCGCGCTCTCTTTGACTCCCGGGAAATTAAGAGAGGAAAATGAGAGGGAATAATTCCTAGCCGAGGAGAGACGCGAGACGCCGAGACCTCCCGACTATACGTCGGAGCCGAACGGCGCCCGATGTCGTCGCGCGTTACCCGGATATTTCACGGACGTCCCTCCCGCGAGATTTTCCCGTCCGCGACCGTAACTAATTTGCAACGTCTCGGGACGTCTCGGGACTGTGTAACCGTGTTGCGCTGCGAAAGATTTTGCGAGAGAAAATTTCTCATGACGATCGGGAATGAGGCGAATGAGAGCGCGCGAGACGAGAGGCGACTTTAACCAGATTTAACTGAATTTGAGTCTCGCGCTCAAGGAAATTGCATTTCCCCCAAGTTGGACTCAAAACTGACTCGTTAAGGGGACGCCAAAGTGGGTGACGAGCACCAAAAATTCTATAATGCAGAGGTGATTGTTGAAAAACGTCATGTTAGACAAGCACTGACACGATCACGCGAACTTTTATATTTCTTACGCGGAAAAAATATTGTAGTAAAAATTACGTTAAAATTATATTTCTTCTTACAATTTATATTGAAATAGAAGTACAAATTATGATAGGAATAATAAGTTTTATGAGTCTACCTGATATAAGATATAAAAACATTCAAGTAATTGCAGTAATTTTGCAGTAAAAAGTCCAAAAAATAAACTTCATATATCAAATATGTGTAACATTTTCAAAAATACACATAATAATTTCAGTCATAGAGTTCTGTTTAGTTCGTGATTACAGAAATTTGGTCGTAATTTTTATTACAATATTTTGTCTGTGCATATATTCAGACAGACAAGTGTATGTAAATTTGACAGAAACTTTACTGTTCGATTTGTAAGGATTGAGAACATTCCTTGCACAGAATAAAAATTTCTCTTCGTACAACTGAATAGGAGCCAGATGAAAATTCAGCGAGGTGAAATAGTATCTCTGTTACCGCAACCGACAACATTTGTCTGAACATTCAGCTGTATTAGAATTTACTTGCCATAGTTGAGAACGGAAAATTCAGTTATACTCATGCACGGAATTATGTTTTCCGTGTATGAGTGGTTCATGTGGTACTTATATATATCACACGGAATTACAAAATTGAAATATGAAAAGAATACGAAGCAAATTATCAACTTTTGCTTCAAGCAATATGTCATGTCGTGTGCAATGTCGTGTGAAAATGTAAGCGCAACTTTTAGTAAATCTGTTGTTGCACCGATATAACAAAAAAATTATATTATTGTATTTGTGTCAATAAATGATTAATTCAGTACAGTATATTTGCTTCATAAGTGTAATTAAAAGATTTTTTACCATCAATTATCTTACATCGTGATAATAATCATGAAAGTCTGTCCAGGTATAGATCTTATATAAAAATATATGCTTTATGTTATCATATTTAGTGGAAAAATGTGACTACAAGAAAAAAATACGTGCAAATTTATTTATGGGATATGTAAGATTTATTTCTGTGAAATCCCTTACAAATAAAGGTTCAACTATTCTTTTGTCGATGTGTGCCTATATAGGATTTTTTTGCAAACTTCGAATATAATTGAATTTTCCGTTCTCAACTATGGCAAGCAAATTCTAATAGAGCTGAATGTTCAGACAATTGTTGTCGGTTGCGGTATCAGAGATACCATTTCACCTCGCTGAATTTTTATCTGGCTCCTAATCAGTTATACGAAGAGAAATTTTTATTCTGTGCAAGGAATGTTCTCAATCCTTACAAATCGACCAGTAAAGTTTCTGTCAAATTTACATACACTTGTCTGAGTATATGCACAGAGAAAATATTGTAATAAAGATTTGTTACCATCAATTATTTTATATTGTGATAATAATCATGAAAGTTTGTTCAAAATAGATCTTATATGCTGTATGTTATCATATTTAGTGGAAAAATGTGACTATACTAAGAAAAAAATTCGTGAAAATTTATGGGATATGTAAAGTTCATTTCTGTGAAATCTCTCACAAATAAATGTTCAACTATTTTTTTCTCGATGTGTGCCTATATAGAATTTTTTTGCAAACTTTTCACATATATTTAGGCTTCTATATTCAGTGATGAAGATACAGCAATGTGTCCTTGGAAATTTTTTTGAACCGAACACGTCTGACATGTACACTGAGAAAAAGAGTATTTAAAAATTTATTTGTGTGATAAAAATTTACTTTACAGAAATAAATTTTATTTTAGAAAAATAAATTTTATTTCATAGAAATAAACTTTGTATACCACAAATAAATTTTTAAGTATTTTTTCTTAATATATAAGCCACACAAAACTGTTATATCGGGCAAACATTTATGCTAACTGACAGGTCGAGGCATCAATCTTCAATATTTCTCATTGTTTCGACCACGTATTTTTTTATGTGCCAAGCATTTGTAATTCTGTACAAACGATATGACTTGAGCTTTGCAAAAAGAAATCAGTACTTTGTCGATAAAATTGTCAAGTATAGCGTCCCATGAACAGACTGAAATAAAAATCGGGGAGTTTCCGCTTTCTTTTTATCCATGCGTAAGTGGAGCGCGGTGCTCGGCGTGAAACTCGCGACGCGGACAACGGTGTGATTTTTCGCGACGGGCATTCGTACGCCGCGCGCGCGCGCGCGCGCAGTTAATTGCACCGCCACCATCGGTCCGACGCCGAGCGATCGAGAAGGGTGCGATCAATTATCCGGCGGTATAACCTCCGACTAATCTGCCTAATCCCGCCGTGCGCAGAGAGAGCGCCCAGCGAAGCGCGCCATAATCGCTCGTCGATCGCAATTACCGGGCTGTGGTTAATAAGGAGATCACCGAGGGGCGGTTTCCTGCGACGGACGGACGGGGGTCGCGGCGGAGGGGGCGCAGGAGGAGGAAGAAGAGGAGAGCGGTTTCGGTGGATATGCGCGCGGGATTCGGAGGGGTGTTGGAAGATGGGGGTTACGCGCGCGGAGTTGGACCGGGCCAGACGCGGGCCGGCGAGCACATTCATTCGGTCCCGGTAATCGGCTTACGGATTGCCAATCATCGGTCAAAGAGCTGACGAGAGAGAGCGAGAGAGAGAGGGCAAGAGACAAGAAGAGGAAGAGAGAGAGAGAGAGAGAGAGAGAGAGAGAGAGAGAGAGAGAGATGCGAGGGCGAGAGCTTTTCCTGGCTTCGAATCTCTTTTCTTCCGTTCCCGCGTCTCTCCGATCTTTTTTTTCTTCTATCCTGCTTCGGGGTGAAACCTGGGACGCCCTTCGCGGTAAACCGCTCGAAGATGGCGGTGGGAAGAGGGAAATCGCAGGTTTCCGCGCGTAATATGCCTCGGCCTCGATTGAGCGTAGGCCTCTTTGGAGAACACGAAAGTTTAAGCTTTCCCCTTGAAATTATCCTGAAAATATTCAATGTTGGGACTTAAGGGGTCGCTTCTCGTGAGGTTTCCGTGCCGGAGAAGATTCGGACACGACGAAGGGTCCGTTGGCCGAATGAGAGACGAAGCGGATCACGCTTCGGAGCGGCGCACGTAGCGGGAAGTGTTGACGGAAATAATGACCGGGCGGAAAACAGGGGCGGTATCCGAGTTAAGTTGCGGTTGACATTTCTCGAATGACATTATACTCGTTACCCGTCACTTGGGCCAATTTATCAATACACGCGGAGACGCGTTGTCTCTATGGCGCGAGAGGGCCTCTAATTAATTAACACCTAGCCGCGGCGCGAGTCTGGCTGCACTAATTAGTCGGAGCGCGCCGTAATTAGTGTTCATCCGCCATTTCGGCGGATCGAAATTCGAGGGAATCAATTATAAAACACCACGGCGGCCCACTCATCAGCGCTCGTTTGTGCGCGAGATACGCCTCTTCGCGTCTGTGTGTATGTATGTATGTATGTAGTGTGTCTGTGTATATGCCAGTCGTGTTCATCGCTCTTTGTAATATTCGACGTCTTCTGTACATTGGCGCCACGCGAAAATCGCGGGATATTATCAGAAGTCCAGCAACAAACTCGGACGACTTGTTATCTTTTTCATACATGTAAAGCATTTTTTTCAAAGATATGTAGATTTATTAACTGAAGGAGTACCATAATAATTTTGTCCAGAATATATTTATAATGTAAGAAAAAATGTTAAAAATATAGGAAGTTTAGAGAGCAAAGAATAAAAATATACGCAGAACTAATTTTTTCCAAGAAGTATGGGACTTTTTTGAAGCGAAAGGAAGTTTTTATACCATGAATTATATTTTTCATATGTATACGTTATGTGTTACTTTAATGCTAGATTATAAAAAGTTTGGTTGAGTTAATTTTACAATATATATGAACGAACCGAACGCATTTTGGTCGAAGGAAACAGAATTTCTGCTTCTTAGAACCGAAACTAGAAATAGAACCAGATATTCTGTTTTTCTTCAGAAACCAGCATATAAACCAGAAGTTATGTTTGTTTTAATAAAAAATCAGTTGAATAAATTCACTTGTGCAACAGTTCCTTTGTAAATGTTGACATTTGACACGGTTGCAACTGTGTGTATGTGTGTTATATGTTGCGCAATATTGCAATTTATTACTGTAAAAAGATTTGTAATTTTGTGCAATCAATTTACAAGACCTATATTGCGCGACAACAATTATCAATTTTATTAAAATGAAAGTAAATTTTATTAAAATTTAAGTAAATATACTGTTAGTACCCGTCGAATAAATATTTACTAATTTTTAGATTTTTTCTCGTATTAATTTTTATCACCGTATCAATTTTTGATACGCGGTTTCGATATGGCGCTCTCTTTACACTTGGCGATTTCGATATAAATTCCCCGATACGGATACAGTGATACGATACAAGTCTGGACGCGACAGTAATTATTACCTGAGATAAAATTTCATCCTATTCTGGTAGAAACAACGATTTAAGCGACTCAAGTCGCGGCGTTAAAAATAGATAGATCAGTATGGAAGATTTTTTACCCTTTTGATATTTTTTTATATGTAAATTTGTATACCATCAAGTTACAATATATCTGATTAAAGTTTTCGTTTATTGTTGTTATATATAAATTTATGTTTAATATATCCTATACAGAGCAAAAGATCATTCTACTGTTAAGAAGCGCGATTATTTAGTTTGCTTTCGCTCCTTTAAGCGATGATTATTCCCAACAAACAATATTTTCTTGAGAGATAATGATCTCTTAAAATATATATTTA
>NW_022639573.1:577532-643928 GCF_010583005.1 Odontomachus brunneus | reverse complement strand
ATATATATATATATATATATATATATATATATATATATATATATTTATCACAAATTTTAGAAAAGCTCATTGTCATACACTCAAAAGAAGAGTTTATTCTCTTTATAAGAATATCATAAAACTTTATCAAAGAAAGAATGTTGATTTGACTTTATGCAGTGAGAAAGTCACGAATTTTTATTTTAATTTAATATTCTTGATTTAAGTGCTAAACTTATTAGAATTCAGAATGCATTTAGGATAAATTTGATGCTTATATGATAAACTTATGACAGACTTGCGGATATATCATAGAAACTTTTGAAATACTAGAAACAAGAAACATTTACTTGAATGCAATATTTTTCTGTGCATAGTCGTGCAATACGAATCTTGTAAATTATACTACTAGTATACTATATTATTCAAATATCATATAACAAAATCTTCTGCGCGTATCAATGATAAAAACTTTATCTTGACATTGACTTCAGCAATGAATTTTAATCGTGCGAGATCACGCTTCTGGTCAAATTTTTCTTTTCGCTCTCTGGAAAATTTAGAAGAGTAGCGGGCACGCTCGCGTGTCGCGACGCCAATGACTGTTCTCTCTTTCCTTCTCTCACTCACTCTTCCTCTCTTCTCCTTTCTCTCTTTTCTCTTTCCCGGCAAAAGCTGGCTCAGCTTGACCTGCATCGTCGAAACGGCAATTTCCGGGGCCCGGCTGAAATAAAATTCGCCGTCGAAGGAAAAGCCGTGGCCGAAAAGGGCAGGCGGTACTGATAATTATTGTCGTCCAATTAAGAGCCGCTTGGTAGCCGCCGCGCCGGCGATGCGGCTCGATTTTTACGAGAAATCAGCGATTTTCCGCCATTTGCACCGCTCGCTCGTCCGCTTTTTGTCGCTCTCCTGTTTCCTCCTTCTTCTGTCTCTTTCTCTCTTCCCTCCGTCCCTCTCTCTTTCTCTTTCACTCTCCCTCACTCGCGCCGTCACTATCTCACCCTCTTTCTCTCGACCTCGTTTCCGATCTGGCATTCGTCTTTGTTCCTCCTTCAGCTCGGCGAAACTTGAATGAGAACTCGTCGCTCGGCTCACATAGAGGCGCAGCGCAGGGTAAACACTTGTAGATTTGGCGCACGTTGCCAACGAATGGCCAAATAATTGGTGAGTCTCGTGCGAATCGCGGTGGTTGCTCGACGACGCCGTGCTGTCTCACCGAAGTGTCCCTTTCCATCCCTTATACACGGTGTGCATCCACGATTTCATCCTCTCGGCACAACCTGCAACGAAATCGTGATTCGTCGAATTGCCGCACGAATCCACCGCTCGCTTGCTTATCACGCGCCGCTCCCACTCACGAAAATAACTCCCCTTATTAGACTCCTCGCTCGCCTTTTCGCGGAGCTACTTCTACATTCTCATTCGTGTGCGCGCGTGAGATGAGCGACAATCGTTAATTACGTTGCGCAGATCGCGTCCAATTGACAGGCGCTCAAGGGCGAAAAATGTGCGGATTCGATTTGCCGGGATATGCGAAACGTTTCGCCACACCGTGTGCACGCTCAACCCTGTCTTTCGTTGGTGCCGTGTAACAGCCGGTCGCACGTGGTGCGATTGAATGTTGGCATGATTGGCGCCTCGTACGACAGGCTGGACGCGCGCGGAATTTCTGATTATTTTACAGCGGTATGCCGCCGTGCGCTCGGTTTATTATTTCAGAATTTGCGATGCGCTCTTTGTCCGGCATTACGACTCTCGTCCTGTCGACGACACTGATACCATCGACACGTGTCCCGCGCGCGGCCGCGAGTCTTCGTCGGCCCCGGGCGAATATAATAAAAGTGAAAAATCACGCGCGGCCCGCGGCAAATCGGACGCCGCGCGACAGCTAACGTAATTATCACGAAAATTATTTTCACTCGCTCGCTCTCCGCGCCGGCGACTGATTTAAATGCGTCCCGAAATTTGCACGGCAATGAGGCGCGGAATCCAGAGGCGTGTAAATAGCGTTAGGCCACTCTAAAATTCAAATGGCCGATCGATAGACGGCCAGCTCTATTCGATACACCACCCGTCCAGCGCGGGTGGCCGCGTTCATTGGCAGGGGAGTCCCTCGCGCAGCGTTGCTCGCGTTTCGAATAAAAATAGAGGATCCTCGATCTCGGCGGTTGCCGCGATCCGAATCTGCCGTCGCCTCCATTACGAAGTGGGTCAATTTTCGCGATAGCGTCCCGACGTCCATCAATAACCGGCCGGGAATACTTTAAACTAAGTCTGAAACATCGCTCTCGAGGGGACGTACCTCCTGGACGGAGAGTTCTAAAGAGCCCGCGATAAAATCTGTTCGAGTCATTTCGCCGTGGTTTACGACTCGGCGAACATCTTTTTAAATCGCCCGATTGGGGGACGCGGCATGAGAACGAGAGAGAGAGGAGATTTTAAAATAACAATTCAAGCAAGATAAGCTTGCCGACGTAAAGCAGCAACAGTGACATCCATTCACGCGATTCGCGACCTCTCCTGCGGTCTATCTTGTCAAATAAAGGCTAAATGTCCGGTATTCTGTCTGTTTTCGACATTCTTGCGCGGATTTGATCAAATATTAAGGGATCATGAAATAAGGGAATAAATAACGAATATTAATTGCCAAATATTTAACAAACAACTAACAAACCCTCACAAGCCTTAACTTCATTTTTATGAAATAAATATAATCTCAATTTTTATTTTCTATCTAATTTTAGAATGCTGTTGGTAACTATATTAACTAGTAGCTATATTATATATTTTAGAATAGACTGCGCCATCTATTCTAATATATTCTATTATTATATTCTAATATATTCTAATATATTCTATTATATATTTCATATATACTAAACAACGGCTGAACCACAAACTCGATTCCATATATATTTCAGTGAATAATCAACCAATAACGAATTAATATCGAGTTAGAAAATTTAATCTATCCTAGATAGCTACTAGCGTTCGATTGAGGCCGACTAGTTACATTTATCCTCGGGTACTCCTTGGTGTAGCTGTAAACCTCGGGGTAAGAAAGACAACGGGCACAATTCACTGGTTTTTGTCACTAGAATTGATAAGATAAACATCTTCCGCCTAGCGCCTTGAGAGGCAGTGTTGCCAGCAATGTTGGACAGTTTGGTGGAGAAAAATATCAATTAGTTTAACATCCGCATTGACTTGAATTAAATGTTGCCTCAGAACAACTATTTGTGGCTTCTCATCTCATTACTGTAATTTCGTTTAATTTTTGTTTAATTATTAACTAATTTATTTATTTAACCACTAGAAGTGAGCGTTACATTACTAGTTAGTAGTGATGTTAGATCAAATTTACTATCAAATTTACTATCTTGTGGCTAGACACTGATGAAATTAATTTTTTATTAGAGTAAGTGTAATTTCTTAATATTGAACTTACTTATAACAAACTATACAAAACTATATTGAACTATACAAAATATTCTCATGCATTATAAGAATGTATAAAAGATAAAAAAATTTAGATTATGTAAAATATAGTTTGCACTGAAGATAATGCTACATATTAAAGAATTGTTTCTCTGAAGCAATATTTTGACTTCTCCAAAATAGTTGATTGGAAAATGATAAAAATAATCTCTACACTGCTAGGAACAATAATGAAAAGAAAAAAAAATTTTTATGCGAATAGGATTGTTTCAGGATTCAAAGGGTTAAGTATTTTCAAGTGATATGCTCGGAAAAGTTTGGTGATAAAATATTAAATTCCTTTTGGTATATTTGAACTACTATATTTTTTATAATCCATAGCAAATACAAATTATGCATAATTTGTAATAATAATAATAAATATAATTTGTAATTCTCGAAATTCTTCAAAGAAAATAAAAGGAAGAAAATTTAGATATACTTATTTTTAAAAAAATCGCTCAAGAGGGGATCGCGTGTTATAAATCATTACTGAAATGGTTAATATTTAATAAAATCCAAGCAAGAGTGCCGAAAACAGATCGAGTGCCGACTACTGACATTGTCCTCTACGACGACATTCGTGTGACTGCCGCGACAATTTACAAATTCGACGCGAATGATTCGATTTCACACGGCAGAAGTGAGTTACCGGAGCATATAGAGCGCGACGAAGCAAGAGATTCACGAGTCAACTATTTATGAACTGAAAAAAAACAAGGAAAAAGCCGCGAGTCGCCGCGTATGATCCCGGCTAGTAAACCGCGAGCGCGAAGTAGATAAAGCCAGAAACGTCGCCGCGACACTTTAGCCGTCATCGTCACGAGACAGTTGCGTTGTCAGCGCGCAGCAACTTTAGACAGGTCGACGGGAGCTTTTTTGTCCGCGTGGAACGCACGATTGTTCGTGTCGTGAGGCGAGAACGAGGGAGGCGACGTCGTCGTGAAACAGGGTCGCGCGACATTTTGAGGGACAGTTTGGGACAGTGCGCTATCGCGAAACGTCGATAAGAGGAGATCCGCGTCTACCCGTTGGTTTTTCACCTTTTCCTCCTCAGCGTCCGGTGGATCACTTTTGTACGAATCGTGCTTATATTCTTATTAACAAATCGACAAATGTCTCTCTCAATCTGTAAAACGCGACCCAAGAAAGATAAAGAGAGGACGATTAGAAGAATAATAGAAAGCAACTCGAATAAAAATCCAGATAGAGAACTTTCATATAGTAGAATGTGAGACAATCGAAGGGGGAAACTTTACAATCTTTTAAATATTATTTATTATTAATGATATAACTTGTTATTTATAATAGATGTCGTACAATAATGAAAATTTGTATTGTTTTTTTATGTAAGAATTTATTAAAAGTCGCATTCAGACTTTCATATTATATTTTATATAACATGTTGTTTTGAATAAATTTTGATCACGTCTCTCATACTTCTCTTTCGTATTTTTATTTTTTCATCTTAAAGATGCGTGCTATATGAACCATTCATAAGGGATACAAATTACAAATCGACTTTTACAAATAAACTAGTAAAATTGCTGCCAAATCTGTATACTTCTTCCCAGATAGGCAGATGTACATAAATTTGGCAGTAACTTTATACTAGTTGATTTATAAGAGTTGCATTCCGTATAATGGCTCGTATTTATCACATATAATGTACTCAATAGAAATACAAAGGAAATACAGGAAAGATGATCAAAATTTGCTCTGTGTAAAATATAATGTAAAAGTCAGAGCGCGTAATATTTAGTAAATTTGTTGTTCAAAGTAGAACAAAAAGTTTACATTATTCTGTAATGTATATTTAATGATCCATTTAATACAGCTTATTTGTCTCATGGATGTAATTGAAAAAACTATCAAGTTCCTATCATCGATTGTCTCACGTCATGATAATTATGAAAGCCTATCTGGGAAGTAGCCGCAACAATTTCTAAATTTGATAAGCATGTGAATTAAATTTCAAATGACAGAGGTGTAAGGGTTGCCGAAGTATAAGGCGCAGAGCAGAGATGAGACAATTAATTGTGAAAATTAATTACTACGTACTATTAACTTCGTCACTATTACCTGAGAAAAAAGAAAAAACGTATCTATCTGGAACAACGTCACGTGTATCTGATTTCTTTCTCTCGTCTTAGTACTGTTTAACTCATCAATTGGAACAGACAAACGATCGATCGATCGACCCAAGTGGCTGCGAATCGACAGCTCCTACTGCGACGCATACGTATCCGGTTCGCGCGATACCTACGATATCCTTTTGTACGTTGGCAGGAATCGAGTGTCGGTCGAAGGGGCGGAGGGGGGACCAAGTCGCCAGGTTATCGTAGGGTATATTCCGCGCGTACGAAACGTCACGCGCTGTCAAGGCGGCTGACACGTCGTGCCCTCCCCCGGGAGCTATTATTTAACCAACATCAACCGCGCGTAGAGCGAGAAACGGGCCAGAGGGTGGTGGGCTTGGTAGGTACGTAGGTAGGTAGCTAGGCATTAGGAAGACTCCTCTCTTCTCTTCTCCTCTCCTCTTCTCTCTCTCTCTCTCTCTTCTTGGGGGTGTGTTTCCGAGCCTGGTAGACGTCACACGCTAGTCGAGCTAGTAGACATGGGGTAGGGACGCCCTGGAGCGCGATTCTCGTAAATATATGCGCGGTGTGTGATTGACGCCTACATGAACGACAGAGAGAACTCCGTCGCCCTTTGACTCCTACGAGTCACGCGGGAATTGAAATAACCCGTATCTCTCTGTCTCTCTTTCTCTTTGTCAGCTTGTGTAGAGAGGTCATCCTCCATTGCTGTTGAAAAGGCGCGCATACTCTTCCAAGAGAAAATCAGTCATAAGACGAGAGAATAAGAAACGGTTTAATCGACGACGGTATCGGTCTCTCTTCGTGTTCGCGCATCATTTGGTTCTCAAGTTACCTCCGTCGACGATTTTCTTGCCGCGGCGTAGGCGACAGCCCACGGCGATTTCGTTCAATTAGCGGATGATCTCTGGTCAAGGAACGGCTCGAAAATTGAAAGGGACTTGGCGATTACACAATGCCCGTATATGACAATGTAAACGTACACGGTGGGGCGTGAATCGGTGACAGGGGGTGTGTCCCTCCTTCTCGAGTTTAGGGTCGGGTAAGCCACATGGTGACGCAAAGTACGTTTCACGAGAGAACAAGAGGGTACGAGAAGAAGAGAATAAACAGTTAGCGTAAGAGAGAAAGGGAGCCTTTCTCTCTCTTTCTCTCTATCCGTGTTAACTGGTGCTAAGTGAATCTGTAGTTGTATTTGTGCAGTGACGGTGTGCAGAGGGGTTGTGGCTGTCGCCACGCTGAAACGTCATTGAATCGCTCGCGGAACCACTTTTCCATACGATGATCCGCCGGAAAGAACCGGTCGGTATATAATTTAATAATCACACGAATATCGTAACAGCGCGGTGCGTAGCGCACCGCCTTTTCATTCGCTAATCCGCGGTCGCCACGGAGAGCATATTTGGCGATTTTATTCCCTTGAGCATTTAAAGCTTTGAATGCGAGATGAGATTAAATTGCACGTGTCGGGAGAATTTCACTGCCGAGTAAAAAAATATTGGGCCCGCGTTGAGAGTTCCCCCGACGAATTGTTAAAATAATCAACAAGCCACTGAAACATCACGACCATTGACATTAAAATTTACTAATTCGCTAATTGTTTTTTTTTCGCGTACGTGTATCAGCCGACACAAATGCGAGAAATGTAAAACGCGTCAATTTTTCTCCATCCTCGCGCGTCCGACGCTTTAACCCGGATAGACAGGTGTGCGTAAATTTGGCAACAGCTTTACGTGTCAATTTGTAAGGATTACATCCCTTATGAGTGTTCATATGGCATTCATTAATGAGAGAAAGAGAAATATGAGAAGAACTATAAAAAAAAGAGCATTTAATTTTTCGCAATACTTAAAAAGAATAAAAATGTATAATTAAGTGGAATGAGAAATGTATGTGTATGTGTGTGAATATCAGTAGTTAATAATAATTGAGATAAAGGATTTTATGTACAATGAGCCGGAATAAGTGGTCAGACTGCGTTTGACACCGCGTCAAACATTATTATCGTCACACAGTATAAATTTAATTTCGCACTAACGTTTGCGAATAATTCTTATAAGCCTTAATCCTCTCATTCTAGTTGCATACTAGTTGAAAAGAACAGTAAAGTGTTCTTCATCGACTGTCTTACATATTGTGATAATCATCTAAGATGATCTGTAAAGTAAAACTTGATGTGCTCTTTGCTTCCTGTTTCTTTCTCTTTATCCTTTTCTAATTGAAACCTCAAGCCCTTAGTTAGAAAAAGATAAAGAATAAGGAACAGGAAGCGAAGAGCACATTACAGATCAGGCTGAAATAAACACTTAAGCACCAAACTGCAATACTTGATTAGACGATGCCAAATTAACCTTTTGCGACGCACTTTTCCTTGACGTAATCACATAACCTACGAGTCATTCCTGGTCATCCCGAGTCATCACTCACCTGAACTATAAAATGCGCCACATATTATGATATTATAATAAATAAATTGTCAATTCACTAAATGGTATTTAATTACTAAACAGGTCAGCTTATCTCTTTATATTTCAGGGAGATTTTATTCTACTTAATTTTACTTAATTTTATTCTCTCGTCCGCCGAAGAGTCAGTTGTCGTGGATGTCGTACGGAAGGACACTCTCTCGGTAACTTACCGGTTTTCCCGACATCCGCAGCGAGCAAATACGTCGCGCGAAACAAGCCCGTTAATTCGCGGCGACCCTCTCGAGAGACTCGGGGTGCGAGACTTAATCCACCCTTGGCGGCGCCGATATATCGGCGCCGGGCGATAAAATCTCGATACTCGTACACGCGCCGCGCGTACATGATAAATCGGATTAACCGCGCGTAGGGGTGGAAGCGAGCCGAGCATATGCCGCGAGCCGAGCGCGGCATATTGCCGATCGGCGGGGGATCGGCAAGAGACGGAGAAACACACGAGCGGCAAGCGCACGAACGAGGAGACCATCCCCTTCGTGAGGAAGGATGATCCTCGGCGCGGGATGGTCGCGCGCGTCACGGTGCCCCAATGCCTCGCCTCTGTGGGATAGTTAGAATATCATCCCCTGACTGCAAGAGTGCACAATTTTCGTGGAACAGAGCGGGGGAGGGGGATGGGGGACGACCGGCGACCCTCGATGCGGACGATCCGCAGCGTCCCGACGCGGGAATATTCATGACGTATCCGTGACGAAATTTTATTCTCCGTCGATGGCTGAGGCGCGGGCACGTATAGTGTAAATAATTTGATTATGTCGCGACGTTGTTCAGCCACCGTTCGAGTGGCATAGCGAATACACGCCGGAGAAACGAGCCGCCAGGGGTTGATAATGGTAATCAACAGTCGGGTAAATTCGGGGGTAAGTTCGAGACGCGCCTTCCAGTTCGCTCATCGGGAAATTGATTTCTTCTTACGACCGCTTCGCTTTCGATTACTTTGAGTCGTCTAAGCTGAAAGGCTTGAGCTATATTTTGTAATGTATACTGATGTAAACGTGTTAGAGACGTTAAGGCTTATTCGTCGGTAAAGCGTCAATTAAATTACAAGGTCAATTTAGTTTTGAGGAAAGAAAAATCAATTTCTCGATGTTATTTGATATAAATTTCTACGAAAGAAATAATAGAAACTACAAGGTGTTGGTTCTTACACTTAATTTAAACTCTGCTCCAGAAAGAAACTCGGAAAATCAAATTGGTTCTAATAGATTTCGAGAGTAAATAAAATAGAGAAAACGTCCGATAGCTGGCGCTCGCCGGTTATCGACACTTCTGTGTTCTGTTCTGTGTGGATTTTAGCAAATATTAAGGAGTCTGTGTGGGGATTTATAAATTATTTATTAATTACTCTTTTTAAAATTCCTACATTTTAATATTTTATAAAGTCCTGCTAAAAAAAGTGCTGCGTAAACAGGCAGAGCTACTGGACGTTTCACTTTACACAAATTATAGCTTAGAGCTATTTTCTGCATTAAATCAATAATTGACGTCGTCTGTTACTACTCTGAGCGACGTCCTCCTTCGCCTCCAGTGAATCTCTCTCTCTCTCTCTCTCTCTCTCTCTCTCTCTCTCTCTCACTCTCTCTCTTCATCAAATCAGCAGATCAAGCACGACGCGCCCTGGCGCGATGCCTCGCTCGAAGGAAATCCGACGTCCACGCATCCGCGCGTCACGTTACGTAAACGTTGCGGGTATACACACATACATGCGCACACAGCAGAGAGACAGGCAGACGGACAAACACATATCGGAAAAAGAGGGTGGTGGATCGCGGTATAAATCTTTTCGGATGGCTCGGTCGATATGGAGGCACTCGTTAGTACATTAGAACCCTCTTGGTCGAAGGGAAGTAGCTCCAATCAGGGGCTACTAATAATTTTCCCCCTAACCGACCTATGTGCCGCGGCAATAATCATTCCCACCCCCTCCCTGCCGTCGCCGCCCTTGCGCCCGAGTGTATACCACCGGGTGCCACGCATCGCCGCCAGCACCACGAGCGATGCTACCCGCCCCCTCTGCAACCCCATCCGCAAGGACTAATCGCTCGCCCTGCTAATGATTTATAAGCGACGCGCGCTCGTGCACACGCGCGTATGCGTGCGTGCGCGCGCGTGTCGGTGTGCAAACTAGAGAATCCTGTTGCGGACTCCCGCGGCGTTTATGCCGTGAGAGAGAGAAAGAGAGAGAGAGAGAGAGAGAGAGAGAAAAAAGAGAGATTGGAACGAGCTCTCTCCCGAGCACGACGATTACTCCGGGGGCCCTGCGAGTACTCGAGAGAGTACCGCACGGACTGGTGTGTGCGGCGACACCGGCTTCCGGTCGAGCACGGCTCCGACTCCCTGTGAGAACTCCCTTGCGGTCTCCTCCCACCAGGACTGGTTAAAAACAATGAGTTCTACCCCGGCCGCCTTTTCTTCCTTTTCTCGTCCCCGCGCGCTCGCCCCGTCTCGTCGCGCCGACGGTTCCTCGGCTTTTGCGTACGCTCTTTGTCGAGAAAACGCGTGGGTCCGCGTGTACCAGCGGCTCCGGTGATCGTAAACACGTCGTGTCTGCGAAACGTCGGAACGCGGACAGGGAAACGGACGTTAGCCCCCGGGAACATGATTTGAGGACTATCGACACGCGGCGAAACGATGCTTTCCATTCAGCCGCGATCGGCCCTAACTCGGCTTAGGGGTTTTCTTAATGGGAGCAAGAGAAACGGTCCCGCGAAGACATTCCGCCGTGCCGTGGATGTATATCATCCCCGTAAAATCTCTTCCTCATCGTCTCGTCGTCATCTCACGAATCGGGTCGTTCGGATCAAGCGACAGAGTCGCAATGAGAGGCGTAAGGGTCAAGCCGAAAAGTGGATACAGTCTATTCCGAGGCAGACGCGCCGGCGGTCACGTTCCTAGGCTCGTAAATCTCCCTAATTCGCTCGTTGAGAGTCCAGAGGCGTCGCGGATGCCGTTCGCCTTGACGAATGGTCGCGCGCGTTTAATGAAGTTATACAGGTCGCCATTGTCGCGAACTTCACTCGGCCGAAGACTCGGGAAGTTGCGAAAGACAGCCAAGTTTGCTCTACATGCACATACATATTTATTTATTTATCCGAAAATCGTTCGCACTCCGAGAAGTATCTCACCTAAGCCGCAGCCAATCTTACCCCCGAAATCCCGAGTAGAAGATTTACAAGTTTCTAGCCAGTAACAAGCCAGGAATTCTGGTTGCTGGCTAGTTTCTGGCCAGTTTGGCGTCACTTGCTTTGCTAACAGCCCGGACAGTAAAACTAGTTTCTTGGCAGTTTCTAGTTCAACTTTATTCTCTCATACAAAATTTTATCAAATAATTTTTATTGCTCAGTTCTAAATTACAAAATATTATATTTTATTATTTAGTATAAAGAAATAAACTCGTGTTTCAGAAGGTAGAATCCTTTCATATAAAGACTAAGATTGATTATTAAGATGCTTGTATCTTTATTTTTAATCACTATTTTTTCTTGCCTAGTTTCTGGCCATTAACTAGTTGAGAGATATTCCGGCCAATGTTTTCCAAGTTTTTACTAAACAGGAACTGTATAGCATTTTCTTACCATTTTTATTGCCTAGTTTTTGGCTTAGTTACTGTCTGATAAATTCGAGTCAGTG
Organism: Odontomachus brunneus; assembly: GCF_010583005.1. Classification (NCBI taxonomy): domain Eukaryota; kingdom Metazoa; phylum Arthropoda; class Insecta; order Hymenoptera; family Formicidae; genus Odontomachus; species Odontomachus brunneus. Next base: position 632,260 of record NW_022639573.1, on the reverse strand, counting down.
AAGACTGGCCTAGTTTCTGGCCAGTTTTTTCTGGGAATTTTTCTACTCGGCCACGAATGCACTTTCTCAAAATATCCGCGTCGATCGTTTTACGACGGTTTCCTCGAGCTCGGCCTTTTGACAGGACGACGTCCCGGTAACCTTTCGACTCGGAAACTACCGGAAGACCAGGGAGTATTACTTTACGACGCGGGTGAACGCGCTCCTCTCGGTCCGCGCGTCGTTCGTCCGTTCGTTCTCCCGCGTTCTCCTCGCGCTGTTTCTGCCGTCGTCTCCTCCCCGGGGTGGCGGACAGGTAACGACATAAAAATCTCGCATTCAACGAGGGCGGATAGCTTCTCATATTACGCCGAGCACCATAACGGAATTGCTTTATTAGACATCCTCCCTCTTGTAACCTACCTACCTACCTATCTACCTACCTACCTCTCTACCTCCCGTCTGCCCTCCCCTCATCTGACATGGCTCGCCCGTTCACGTCTGGCTGCTAACGAGACAGCTCGTGGAGCAGCAGAGAAGCAACCGGGCGACCAACGTATTCACCCTAAGCCTACCTTCAACGACCAAACGAGGCTACCTAAACGCGTCGTCCACCGGACCTACTAAATCAAGATGTACATTGGTCACGGTGTACATGGCGGTCGGTTCTGTTAACTGTGCTTATGAAACATTGATTTCACGCGGCCGGGACGTGACCGGCTGCGCTCTCACGACGTCGTATACGGGGTGCTCCGTTAGACCGTAATTTCGCGTTTTTGCGAGATTCACGCGAGTTGCAGTCGCGTCCTCAACAGAAGAGGATATGCCCGATATTTCCGATATCGTGAAAGCGACGGACTGCAAATTTTCGGGCGTCATTAAATCGGGAATCGGGGGAGGATTCGATGCGACGCTCAAAGCGAAAATTGATACGACGATTGAAATGGAGGATTAACGAGACGGATCAATCGATAGTTTAATTTGTCACATTGGGCGAGCGCGTGCGCGGCGAACTTTTATGGACTTTCAAACTACAATATCTTTCCGCCGCAAACACCCAGTAGATCATTATATTTTAAAGTGGTAGCCTCCGAGTTCGTGTCTCCGGGAGGGCAGTCTATTTCAATACTCGCCAAACCAGTCGGCCCGCTCGAGTACCGGATCATCGCGTATGACGCGACTGGTTCTCAGTGCCAAATCCTGCGAAACAATCGATCAATTTCCCCCGAACTGCATCCGAACATCATCTCCTGTGCGTGTCTCTCTCTCTCTTGCTTTTATAAGTATAAACATATAACGAAAGTGACATCACAAGGATGAAAAACCTCGTCAATACATTAATTGCCGCATCAATTATATACAACAGTTTATCTGATGATTCAATTACTAAAAATCTGATTAATAAATATAAGTTATGACGCGCTTATATAATATAATAAAATAATATGCAAAATAATATATATAAAGTAATATAATAATACGGTATAATTCAACGATATAGAGATAGACATGTGCCTTTGATTTCGTTTTATCAGCTCTCTCTCTCTCTCTCTCTCTCTCTCTCTCTCTCTCTCTCTCTCTCTCTCTCTCTCTCTCTCTCTCTCTCTCTCTCTCTCTCTCTCTCTCTCTCTCTCTCTCTCTCTCTCTCTCTCTCTCTCTCTCTCTCTCTATTAACTATACGACCGACTCTTCAAGTGCAATTAACCCTCGTAGTAGGCATCTTTCGGATACCTTAATATGACATCGTTTCTGTCCTGCTTATCTAAATTGCATAAAAATGCTAATAAAAATTTATAAAAAATTATAAATACACTTTCAAGTTTGTAGAATAGAATTATACAAGGAAATATTGGGAAATATTTACTTAACTATTTCATTTTGTTGTGTATATAAAGAGAAACGCGAGTTTACAAAGAAATCTCTAACTTTCCTGAAAATATATTTAAGAAATTAACACTCTAGAATTCTTTTATTGATGCTTGAACTTTTAAGGAAAATATATTAATTATTAATATATTAATTATTTATTAATAATTTTAAGTTTTTGTAGAACGAGTTTATTTAATACGGATTTTATTAAAATTATTTCAAAGATAGTTATACTTGAATTTGTTTTTATTCGTATTTAGAATGACGATACAGAAACCTTGTTCTCATATAACTAGGAATAAATAAGTTGTCATATAACTAGAAATAAATAAGTTACTTACATAAAACTTTTTTTATATATTATATTTAAGATATAAAGCACGACACGAAAATATAACTAAAAAATCATTATTTTACATTTTGATTAGTCTTAATCTGGCATACTGCAGTCAGAAACGACTTTATAGAAACTTTACTTTTTCGTTATACGACAGCTATTTTAAATGGCTCAACTTTCAAACCTCATATTTCCATTTATTATAATTTTTTTAGCGCATAAATTGAAGGTCTTCATTCCACTAACTTATAGACAAATCAAAGTAAAAAATTAGATGGAGTCAAAAATAATCCCAGTGTGCTAAATTAAAGTTAATTATATTTTTTATATAATGAGAAGCGGTAGTATCTAGAGTAGTAAACAATTAAATACTTTTATGATTAAACTCCTGTCTAACTACTAATTACTTTCTAGAATTGTAATCGCGCGACGTCGAGTTTAAACATAAATATTTCTTAAAATTATATAAAAACATTTATTCGCCGAGAAAGCGACTCGCGAGGAATGTGTGTTTCTCCCGTGTTTCCCCTTTCGGCGCGTTCTAAGACGCGAAGCGCGCTCGTGCGAATTTTTTTCGCCGTTGAATTTCCACGAGGGACGTGCGACATTCCGGGGCAGAGTTTCCGGGTCATCGATACGTCGGGTGGACGTTACAAGGCCATAGGACAGCCTGCGGGACACGCAAGAGAGCAACGGCGGTGGGTTATCACGCGTGCCACGGATCATTACCCTGACGGGGCTGCAGAACCTCCGGGACACCGCCAGCACGTCCTGGCTGCAGCTAAGATTAATCGCTTCGGCTATGTTGCGACGATATCGGCGTAACGGCCACCACCCGATGATAACTAGCGCGACACGTTTCTGGGAGATAAGACGCCGTGACACGATGTCCGCGCGCGCGCGCGTTTTCGGATATTTCAGCCGCGGTGATGATGACCCGCACCGTCTGCGCGCGCTATTAATCGCGATAGTCAGCCGTACAATACAATCGATTTCCGACCGTTCTCGCTGTCGACGTTTCCTGGTGACGGGTCCGTCAATCTCGCGATTCCGTATTTAGCCGAAGAGACATTGAATATCATCAGTGGCGATATACCCTATGATCAGAAAGTACCGGGAATTTTTAAATAAAACAAAATAGAGTTAAATTTCAGGCAAATTTATTTTATCTCCTTCAAAATATGATCCATCTGAAGCAACACACATGTGCCAACGCTTGACCCAGTCCTCCATGCATCCCTGGTAGGCCGACGAAGGGATGGCCTTTAGTTCCCTCGTCGCATTCTCTTTGATCTCCTCGATCGACTGAAATCTCTTTCCACGAAGTGGCAACTTCAACTTGGGGAACAAAAAAAAGTCGCACGGGGCCATATCAGGTGAATACGGTGCTTTGGGCTTCAGAAATCATCTCTTCAGCAACTGTCTTTCGGTGGTGTTTTTGCACGAAATTCAGGTCCTTCGGAACGAGCCTGGCTGCCACGCGTCTCATACCCAAAACATCAACCACAATATGCTGTGCCGTTCCATATGCAATGCCAAGTTCACTAGACATCTCTCTTAAGCTGGTATGACGATTTTCAAGCACCATTTCTTTCACTTTCTTCACGTTTTCATCGGTGTTCGACGTCGATGGACGTCCGGAACGAGGCAAATCTTCCACCACTATACGACCACTTTTAAAGTCTTTATACCACTCGTATGCTCTTGTTTTTGATAGAGCAGATTCGCAAAATGCTTTTTGCAACATTTTCAGTGCATCGGCACACGAAATTTCGTTCGCAACACAAAATTTCAAACAAACTCTTTGTTCAACAACATTATCCATGGTAAAATGCGACAAATTGAAAAAAGTTGACTGATGTAAACAAACGCCAGGCAGACACTAATGATTGGATGGCACTAAAACCTGACAGATGTGCGTCTTAAGGTCGTACCAACATAAGAAAAAAAAATAAACCGGTTCCTGCATGCGCGGTACGTTTAAATAAAAAATTCCCGGTACTTTCTGATCATAGGGTACTTGAGAAGTTTTGCGCATCGCTCGTTCTCTCTCTCTCTCTCTCTCTCTCTCTCTCTCTCTCTCTCTCTCTCTTTCTCTTACTTCTCTATTTTCGAAGAGACGACGATGCTTAAGTTTTCCTTTGAGACGCAACATCGTGGCCGCGCTTTCCTTAACATGTTGAATGTCCTGTCATGGCCACCAACACTGTGACACTACTAAAAGTTAAGTAAAATTACAATAGTTGCGAAATTTGTAATGTAATTGTAGAAAACAATAATTAGTGTTTGTTTTTGGAATTGTAATGGAATTCGAGTTTAATTACAATCGTGAAAAGTTATAATTTAACTGGATTTTTAAGACACACAAGTACTTTTTTTTTAATTACAATTAAACTCAACTTTAATTACAATTTCGAAAAGTATGTGTACTTAATCTTGACTTCACTTGTAATTCCACAAAGTGTATTTAGATTCTACTTTCAAATAAAATTCCACAAAATATTTGTACTTATAAATTCAACTCTCTGTAATTGCAATTTCACAAAGTATTTATATTTAATCTTCACTCCAATTACAATTCTACAAAGTGTTTATATTTAAACTTAACTTAAACTACAACTGCAAAAATTAATTAGTAACTAAATAGAAATTTAATTATAAAAGTCTTTAATTATTTATAACCCTAGGTACCACCACGTCTCATTAAGTTATATTAAAATACAATTAATTGCATTAAAAAAATCCGATGATTGATGGAGAGTTAATCTGTTGTACTTTATTACTACATTATTTTGTTATGTTGTATATTACTTTTGTACTATTCAAGCGTCACGAATTTTTTTCACATTTATTTACCGTATCTTTAATAATTTAATTGTCAATTAAACCATTGTATATAATTAAGATGCTGAAAACTTTACCGTCAGAATATTGACATTTTTCTGTAAAGTTTACGTTGTATTAGTTGTACAGAATTATAAGTGCTTTTACGCAATGAAAGCACGTGCAAAAATAAATAGGAGCATTGTATGTGACGAAAACGAAAAGAAAAATTTTGAATGTAAAATCTCAAGCTGTCAATTAGCATAATATTTGCTTAATCCAAAAGTTCCGCAGCTTGTATATACCGAAAGTGTGGATAGTCCAAACAGAAAAATTTTGAAAAACATTGCTATACTTTCGCATTTGTCTTCAAAGACCTAAGGATATCTGAAAAGTTTGAAGAAAGATTTCTACACATGTGTGTGGTTTTTCGCAGAATATGATAAAAAGAAATAATACATATCAGTTCTGTGAATACAAGAAATACAAAAAGGATAACGTGATTACATTATTTTTTAAATCAATCATAAACATGAATAGGTATTTAAATCGAAATAGGTATTTAAATCGAGTTAAATAAGGTGTTCAAAATGACCAGCTTCAGCACGAATGCAGGCCCTTATTCTCCTATCAAAGGAATTCCGAACTCTTTGAAAAACATTTGGATCCTTATTTCTTGGAATCCACGAATTATTCTTTGTCTTAAGTGACGATTTCTGCGTTATTATTCGAATTTGTTATCGACTTCAGCGTCTCCTTAACGCAGTAATCAATGTGTTAACGAAATTTTCCGTCCTTATAATTCACTTCAACTTTCTATGATTATAATTGACTATGATTCAACTTTCGTGCGATACGTCCGCTAAGGGCCGTGGTACACAGAAAAACTCAAGCAGTAAGACGTAAGCAGTAAGCAAATTGACCAATCACAGTCGTTGATTCTTGGACCATAAGAAGAATCAACGACTGTGATTGGTCAATTTGCTTACTGCTTACGTCTTACTGTTTATGTTTTTCTGTATGCCACGATCCTAAAGCCTGATCTACAATATGCTCTTTGCGTTCTGTTTCTTGTCTTCTGTCTTTATCTGGCTTAAGGCTTAAGGTGTGAGCCAGAAAGAGATAAAGAAAAAGAAGCAGGAAGCAAATAACGCATCGTAGATCAAGCTTAACAGTCCGCCAAAAGTGCATCGTAATGTACGGACGTCGTTGGAACACGGAGAGACGCAAGCAGAAAATTTCCAAGCGATCGTCGGAGCCGGTTTGTGTCGCGGATCGTTTTTCGGCCTTTCCAACTTACCTCCCCGGCCCGTCGGGTAGCCACCCCGGCGGTGGTACCTCCGGTGCGTGGGGGCACGACCCACACAATGAGTGGTATTCGCCCCCAGGGCCGTAGCGATATACGCGCTCACCAACAATGTGTGGCCGGGCTCCATCGCGCGCTATGCTAATATCAAGGACCCGTGTGCGCACACAATGCCGGCTCGTGTAATATTTGGCGACGTCAATAACCCAAAATAAATACCTTTTGTACCGTACTTCGGTGCGCTCCCGGCGTTCCCGCGGCTCCACCTGAAACCTCGCGCTGCCGTTTCGCCGGCCAGACGCGTGTCGCTCGCGTCTTCGAGCACGTCGAGAGGTCGAGAGGTCGCAGAGAGAAGAAAGAAGGAGAGCGGGAGAGAGGGAGAGATCACTCGTCGAGATCCTTTCATTCGGGAAAAGAGGACACGGGGAGTTGTAAAAATTGTAGAATCACTGTCACATCTGCTACGAAGAGATTTAACGCGTTACTCACGCGTTACTCGCGCAAAAAATTATGCTACGAAGAAAGACCGGCCAAAATAAATCGAGTCAATTTCAGGGTTATGTGTCGCGAACTAACTCGATTATGTATTACCCTAATTATTTTGGTAAGATTCTTGTGTTCTTTTAATTTTTTGCTCACGTAGGGAAAACAAGTTCGAAAGTTAGTTTACGGAGACGATCTTAGGATTAGCGAGGACTACCGTCCGAATTATTTAACCTTCCAAGCAGAGAACTTCTAGAATTACTTTTATTATAGAGGTAGATTTTTTAAGTAAAAAGAACATTTATATCATAACTACGTTTCAGTTTCATTACATTTTTACTATTGACTAAATTTCTTGATTGCTAAATTTTATATTCTGACAATTCTAACCACTAAACTTCGTAATTTAATACAAATTACAAAATATTGAAGTAAGCCCTTCTAAATATTCAATCACTAAGAAAAATTTTTAAAGGACAATAAGAACAAAAATGGAAAAGCGGACAACAGCAGCAACAGATAAAAGTCCAACTATATTTATTAGTTTTACAAACGTTTTGGTCTTATATTCGAACCCTCTTCAGTACGGGGAGATTAATTATATAATATAATCGACGCAATGTTGATGTAATTCCAAAAATCTTATATATGTTGCCTTCAAACATTAGACAAACCATGAAACAAAGATAAAAGATAAAAAAATTTTTAGGAATTATAAAAATTCAAACATCTTACTCAACGCACACAATAATGTTGAAGTTCGCACCAAGAACAAAGAATATAACCGCTAGTTCAGATCAATTTGAACAACGGTATAATGCCTGAGTGATCGTGTTTATAAATATGTCTTGAACTATCCGACATAAGATATAGAATATACACAAAGATGATAAATCAAATAATAGAAAGCCTCCCGATGACGGAGAACAATAGTCCTTACTTAATCCCAGAGTGTCCTCTTGTAAGTTTAGACTTTTTGTTTGACGCTTGATGAAAAACATTTCGTAGTTTAATTTCACACGTCAGATTGTCGGCCTCTTGCTCGATCGTAGCTTACGCAACGACATTTGCGCAACCCTGTGAGACTTGTTTCTTTTCACTCGACTTTTTCCCCGTGTATCTCGTGTTTCGCGTTATCCGCTTTCCCCGATTCGTGACGCCCTTTATGAACGCTAACGCTTCCGGCGAGACTACATTATCGCCGGCTCTGTCCTTTACTTTCGTCGTCCGCGAGTCGTCTCATCGCACGCGCACCCGTAGAAAGTGAAAAAAGGAGGGACAACGTCAGACGTCACGTGTTCACGATGCAGAACCATGGTCGCACTCCTCTCGCGCGACGAAACAAAGATCAACGCGTCGGCGATCTCTCGCGCTTACGAGACGAAATCCGCAATAAAGAACACCTGGTGTCGCGGGCGGCGGCGGCGGCGGCGACTTCGTGCGAGGGTCGACCTTTCCTGGTAGACGCGTGTCTGCGCATCGTCACACCTGCTTACGCAAAGCCTCGTCCGCGTATGCCGCGCCGCGAGGCTGTGTCCTTCCGTGCTCTCCTCGGCGACGCGTTTCTTCGTGCCGGCCGCCACCACCGCGTACGTCGTCACGGACCGGGAGACTTTTCGTGTCGCGACGCTCCGCGAAAGGGAAACGAACGACGTGAGGAGGTGTGAGGGCACGCTGAGAACGCAGCTTAAACGCGTCGCACGAACACTGGACATGACGTCGTGACCGAACAGGAATCGGGACTCTTGTATTTCCTCTTCGGTCTGCCCGCTCGTTTTTTCTCGCTTTCTTTTTACCTCGATGCTTGATGCTCGAGGTAACTCGGCCGACTCGGAGAGCCGACTCATTTAGGATTTAACCGGAGACTTGTTAAAATTGCAGTAACTCAGACAGCACTATCTACTGCCCATTTTAATTAATTTCTACCACTCGCTTTAATTAATTTGTCATGTTTAAATAATTTTTCATGTATATAGGATGTTTAAAACTAAAGCACTCAACACATATGAGATGTAACTTTAATTTTTTATTTAAAAAATTAATTTTTTTATTTAAGTTAATTTTTTTATTTTCCTAAAATCTAGTAGTACAAATATTAACTGACTATTGTTGCCAACATACTAAAAAAGGCAGTCATATTGTGACTTTTACGTCACTATTTACTGTCTATCAAGACAGAAACAACATTCATATTGGAGATGAATAATGATGAAACTGGATTGTGACTTCTGAATCACAATGTGAGCATTAGAGAGTTAAGACATATTTTCATTATTTGTGTTGCCTAAGAGGGTAAAATGTTCAGCAGCCGGTATTCGGCGTCCCAAATGGACTTTCATGAATTGTTTCACGATATGAGGCAATCGATGATGGAAATAGTTTCTCCAATTTTTTAATTACATTAATTAAACAAATGTACTCAATTAAAACGAATATTTGATCACTCATCAACTCTCGTAAAGAACTCGAGAAAATTTCAAAATAGAGCATATCTGTTTATAAATATTGATTTTATTATGCTACTGTCTTACATCTAAGTCTTTTCTATATCTCTAAACAAAACGTATCTTCAAAAATATTGATTTTCAACAAAGTTATGGTAATTCAAACTTGCTAATTCAAGATATTCAAAGTAATTCTGACAGACCCAGATTACACTGTATGTCCTAGAAAAATATCATTGTACGCGAAGAGTGAATTATTATTTATCGTACAATTATTGTTTTAAACTTTATGCACCTTAATATTTGATAAGATCCGTGCAAGAGCACCGAAAACAGGTCGAGTACCAGCTACTGAACGTTATACCATTTCTCGTTTCTCGTGGTAGCTGGAAAATCGAGAACGAGAGATACATTTCTCATTTAATCGGCGTCCGAACACGACAGACTCGATATCCCAAGTCTCCCGTCGTCCTCGTTCACGTCGTCCACGTCGTATTCGATATCAGTCCTCTGGCATTTCGAATCCATACGCTGGTCAAAGTCAAAGAAGCGACTTCGACTTAATGCACTCGCGCATCCCTCGAACCGATACACGGTGTCGAGAGAAACCCATGTCGAGTACGGACGGAAGCATCTTACGCCAAGCTCCGTCTTCCTAATTGACCTTAATCGTCCTTCTAATTGCGCGCCGAATTCCTAAGCGCTAAGAGGATCCTGTCTTCCAGCGGGATCCCGGATTTCGTGTAATAAGATCCCAGGCTACCCTCCGCGAGTCCCAGTCTCTCGGTATTCCATCTTTCTTGACGGGTCCTTGCGCGCGCAAGTTTCGTCCTGTGGAACCGTGGCCCCGCCGATCGACCGGCCGATCGAGAGATCGAGCACGAGAGAGAAACTCCACGAGAAAGGGAGACGTCGTCTCGCGGCGGGGGTGACTGGCGCGTACCGCCCTCCAGCAGCTACCGGGCCCCCGAATTTCGGTCCCACGCACCTGGGTCCCCGGGCCAAGAACCGCGACGGGGCACCTTTGTCATGATAATACCCCGCCGCTACCCTTCCGCACCGCACCGCCTCGCCCCGCGCCACCGAGGCCACCTCTTGAGCCCCTCCGTGCCCTCCCCCTTCCCTCCCGCGACTCCCCGTTGCCGTTGTGCTAAACGACCAGGTGTTCAGTCCTTGTGCCTGGAGGAGTTCCTCGAGACCCTCCTGTCATCCGATCAGGGAAGGAGGGATTTCTCCTGACCCACGACGACTCCGACAGCGAAACAGGAACTTGGACAAAGGGGAGGACCGGCGGAAGAGTTGGCTCGCGCCTATATAGATGGCGTATTACCCTCGAGAACCCGCTCATGTGCTCCCGCGCGCGCGTCCTGGTAGCGTGCCCGTCGTCATGCGTCTTATTAATCATCCGAATATCATCCGACTCGAGCACGCAAAATTCGCAGGCAGGTTGGCTGTGCACCGCTTTGTTGGGACGCTGAAAGAGAGGGAAAGAGAGGAGGTAGATGTGTGTTTGGTAATTGGTGAGAGCAAGATGATGTTCCTCGCTATATCCGTCTTCATTGACGTCATGGGGAACGGTCACATAGGTACAAGGCTTGACTATACACGTACGCGGGAATCGCGATTATTTATAGGTAGAATAGATCGGCAGAAGGGTGCGGAAACCGCAGTGGATTCTCTCGACATTACATCGAGATAGGCCGCGAGATATGGCGAGATATGGCGAAATACGAGTATCCGACGTCACCATCGTCGTCGTCGTCGTCGAATGGAGAGAAAAATATACGAGACGTGGAGCGGTATCGGCACATATCGGGATCACGAGGTCGATATCGACGTACGCAGCGTCGACGACGCGTTATCTCGCCGTAGAGAAACGCGCAACCTGTTGAGGGGGTCGATGAGAGGAGAACTCGTACGTGTGAAACCTCGGCGACGAGCAAGGGCGCGCGTGACAAGCGCGCCCGCGCTGTCGCGAAAAGCGTCCTGTAACGGCAGTTTCCCGCGCGCGCCCGTCGATCTGTCGATACCTTTTCAACTCTTCGATTGGTAAGCACCCGACGCGCGCGCGCGCGCCCGCTGCCAACCCCTTTTCCGCTATCTGACTGCGTCTGCCCGCCTGCCACGTGTCAAGACGTGTGTGTACCCATATCGGGCGCCGTCTGCCACGAACGACGCTATTTTCGCGGCCGCGGGGGGAGCCACGAATTGTGACGTGCGAATCGCATCGAATTTAATCCACAGACGATCGAAAAATTCTGAGTCTTCGATGGGGTACAGTTTAAGCTTCCTTGACTCGTGTATGGGTTTATCAGTTCGACGAGACACCAAATCGATGTTTTCCTAAAACCATAAATGTTAACGTGCGCAAGCATTTCTAGTTGAAATCAAAGTTTGTGCCAAACTCAAACTTCCTTTCCTTCATAGAACGCATGTTGAGGTTTAATCACCACCCCCAGTCTTATTCCTCAAAATAAGTATGGCTTTTAGTTAGAAGTGTAATGTTTTAAATATCCGACTGTCTCTAACTGGGAAACCCAAAGTTTACCCAATATTTTCCTAGTATTCATTTTGCATTATAATTGGACAAAACATACATTCCAAATAATCTACTATTCAGTAAAATACCTAAAAATTTTTAAATATATATACTTTTAGTTTTTATTCTTGAATATAAATATATATATATATACAATAGTTAGTATAGAAATGAGGTCCCCTTTTTGATACCCTAATAGTATACTAACATTGTGCAGTAAAAAAGAACGTATTTTCATATTTCTTTTATTTTTATTCTAAACAGAGAATCCATATTTGGGACAATAGAATGGGATTCCTAACTGATATTATAGTGAGATAATCAATTTGAGCATAAATTTGGACATTCTAATCAGAATCTATGCTAGATCTGGAAAAATCTTGAGAAGTATCTATATGGGTTTTAATATGTGTCATTTCCGTTATTTAAAAATTAGTCTTACAGACCGAGCACGAGTCTTTGTGTACTAGGAAATTAGGTGAGTCAAGGAAAATTAAAATGGCCGATATTTTATAGACGTTTCGAGGAGGGGGAGAGGGGGACAGAAAGTGAAGGACTTTCTGCAATTGAATGAGACAATGACTTGTTCCTCGGCATTTTCAGAGCGACATCATCCCAAGTCGACCCCCTCAGCACGATTCGTCTCCCCCGACTGAATCACGACGGTCTCGCTGAATTGAAGCGGGCAACAACCCTTTCGTCCCTTGGACGTTTTAACTCGCCCCGCGATTCTTCCGCTTCCGCCTCGCGTCTGAATAATCTTATCGTAGTCCAAGGCTCGATCTTCGCTCGTTACAATTATTCACCCTTTTCGCCAGAAAGAAGACAAGCCTAACGCGGCGCATTGGGGATGATTTAGGGAGGTGTTCGATCTTCTCCGTAGACTACGTCCAATTTGTCAGAATAATAGCCCTCACCGGACGTGAAAATCGGAGGAAGACTACCACGGGGTGCGAAAACTCTTGGGACTCCCATACTGTCGCGAGGAAAACTACCTTGACAAGAGATCATCAGTGAAAATTGATGCCTTTTGATAATCCCGCTTAATACAATATCATTAACCACGCGGTGACGAGCATGCGCGCGGTTAACGATATCTACGATCGAAGTGACATTCTTCCGTTACTTGGTCACCCCGACTTGGTCACCGGGTTTGGCCGTTTATGACGTGGAACATCGATCTTCGCATTTATACACCCGGTAGCATCCGGGGAACGGGTAGAGTCTTTAGGTGGAGTTAGCTGTAGGGCAGAGAGAAGGCAGGCGTCGCGGTAGCGGAGTTGGCTCCTACTGGCTCCTAATTGGGAGACCGGCAACTAACTCTCTTAATTACCGCCTCCACTTCCTCGCCTCTCCTCCACTTCGTCGGCCTCCACTTCCCGTGGCACCTCCTCATCCTCGTCCGCCTATCACCACCACCACCACCTTCTCTCCCTCGTCCTCCTTTTCCTCTTCCACCGACCCGCCGTCGTCACCGCCACCATCCTTTCTGCCTTCCTTCCGCCCTTGCTCCGTTCGTCCTTGCGTTCCCTCTTTCGTTTCGTTTCTCGCCCTCTTTTCAGATTCAGGCCTGAAAGCCCTGAGAAAAGTTCCGTCGACTTAATTACACGGAATAATCCTCGGGGGTGCGAAGTCTGCCTACCTGCTAGCTTGCCTGCTTGCTAGTCTGCCTGCCTGGGTCCTGAGTACTGCATCCACTTGCGCATTAAGAAATTTTCCGATGCGTCGCGAAAGCTTCCTCTTTCGACTCGACTAATTCCACCAGCCTTCTTGCGCACGTCGCTTCCGCATCCGTGACACCCCCGACGAGAAAGTTACGCAAAAACTTCCCTTTTCTGGCTTGATCATTCGGTGGATCACATGAGTGATCGCAGGTGGTTTGCTGTTATATTTTCTGGAGTATATAACGGCACGGAGAATGTGGGAGAGTTATTTTTGCTTCTACAAATTTTTCTTTGAAAACTAGAGGGAAAGCTTTTGGATCACACGAGACGTGTGAACTCCCCGTGACTCGAGGTCGTAAAGTTCTCGTTATCCATCATTGAAAACGGAAAGCGGAATAAGGCGCTATGACGAGCGAACGGGAGCGTTAGCGTTGTCGTCGTTGTAATCCCTGGAAATCTCCAGATGCCGCCGTCGACGTCTTCATCGGCGTTTCTAACAGCGGGGGTGCCCACTGATTTCTCTTTGATTCCAGATCGCTGGCACGATCCTACATCCCTGTTGTCAGGGAAAACGACCGTGCAATGATCGCGCTCGAAGATATCGCTGACTTCTACATTCTTCCAGACAGAAATTCTGCCGCATACCAATTCGTGAATTATTTGACATTTATCAAACGCAACTGCGGCTCATACAATTACTAATCGTTACTAGTAACACGATCTGCATGAAATACATATGTGCATATGTCGATTTATCTTCTAAATTCTTTCGAGTAAAATTTCTCTTATAAGAGTAACAATCCAGTCATTTAAATTCGAGTGACATTTTACCTGTACAGAGTAGATTCTCCCACTCTAAATCGTCGAGGGAATGTCTTCATCCGAAATTTGAAAGCGTAATTCAATATATTCCAGTCTTATTAGAACAGACACATTCTAATCATTTGATATATTCACTCGTATAGATTAAGAACCTAAAGTAAAACACCCAATTATTGACAGTCATTGAAAAGCCTGGTTTTTCTTGCGACTAGCGACATGTTGTTCAAAGTTTTAGGTTAAAGTACTCTACTAAGTACCCATAATTAAAATTATGAACAGTAAATGTCGTTACTCGTAAGAAAAACCAAATTTTTCTAGAATGTTGATAATTAAGGGGATGCCCATAACTGGATGTTTCATACTACTTATTCTAACATCAAACATTCACTCTTGTGATTCCTAATGACAGTATTTTCATTAGTCTTCGAGTTCATTAGCATCGAATGAATTTTTACTTGTTTTGGGTAAAATCTTACCCCAAGAAATTTGAAAAATAGACTTACACTTTGGTTGATGACTGTGTTTTTCGTATGTAAGTAAAGTACAGGCTATCTTTAATATAGTACTTTCTTGAGTTTTCATCGATACGAAGAGGAGAGTCTCTCCTATCCTCTCTAAGATCTCTCTCCCATTTTATCCTACACCCTCTCTTTTCTCTCTCTCTCTCTCTCTCTCTCTCTCTCTCTCTCTCTCTCTCTCTCTCTTTCTCTCTCAACTTGCCCCATTCTCTCTTCACCTCTCTCCCAACTCCCGCCAGGAGTCGACAATAGGCTGCAGTAGTTCTCATTTGATTAATAACCCGCCCACAATGAGCACTCCCAGTGGCTCTCACTTGATTAACGATCTCCGGAGAGCGTCACAATGCCGATAGCCGTTCCGCGATCTATAGCGAACGTCCGACAACCCCGTGATCTAGTCCGCTAGGAATCTGACGGGCCGAAATCGATACTACGCAGGCATCCGTGTCTTTTCAGTCCGTCCCGCGAGTCAATTTGTAAACCCGTTGTAGCCTCAGCGTAGCTACGCATCGCATCGTAGCATTATGCGCGCGATATCTCCGGCCAGGTCGTTACGAAAGTGTCGTCACACGATAGGACGGGACGTCGGGAATGTGGAAATTGCAAGAGACATGAGATTAGGGCGCTCGTGAATAATCGTTAAAAGCAGATGGAATTGCATGTGAAATTTACGTATGATAAAAAGAAGCTGAGAGAATGAGAGAGAGAGAGAGAGAGAGAAACTTAAGCATTTCTAGTTTCCCATAGTAGCAATTCGGATATCTCACAGATGATCGGACATGACAGTACTAGCCTTCTGAGAGTCGCGTTAGCTTTTATACGTCCATTATTAGGGGCGTCGGCAAAGTAAGATCATCTCTCTCTCGTCGCCGGCCCGTAAACGTGTTAGCGAAGAATGCCACTTTCGTTTAAGCGGGCTACATAACAAAACCGTGGCAGATGGATAGCAATGGTGCGTGTGCCGGGGCTCGGATTTTAGGCAAACGAGGCAGTTACAGGCGTTTGCATAATTTAATATGCTGCGAACGAGTTCCCGCTACCTGTGTTTATGCAGCAATAAAATCTGAAAGGATCAGGTGCTTTGTCCCTGGACCGCGCAGCGTTTTGTGCTTGACGTCGTTGACCCTGTCTTCCTCGCCATTACCAGCCGCGGGCGAAGCGCGCGCAACAAAGAGATCAGCTGTCAGATAAACAGCCGAGAGAAAATTTGTGTTGCCAATAAAGGCGGCGACGCGCATGCCTCGTTCCTTGCAAGCGGCCGGCTAAAAACGAGAAAGAGCAAGAGAGAACGAGGGACAGTGAGAAAGGGAGAAAAAGCCAGACAGAGGGGCATAGGGCGAGGAGAGAATTGGACGCGCGCGATAATCCGTGTGAAAACGCGATATCGCTCTCGGCGGTCGCGAGTTCTTCCTGTTTGACATGTATCGCGTGTAACAGATTTTTCACGACTTCTTCGCGCGATTCTTCGCGAGACTATGCGCATCAAGTGCATTCGCGTGGTAAAAAGAGCGTATTACATACGAAGCGATCTTTGGTCTCCTTAATAAAAATACTCGTTGATCTGTTCAGCGGAGAAACCCAGTTCTCTTCGAGGGTTCACGGAGTATCGCCTTGTCGTACAGCGAGAGAAGGAGAGAAAGAGAGACGAATCTCTCCCCCCTCCTCTTCTTCGTCGCGACCTAAGATGGCGACCGCACCGCGAGCGTATCCTATGTCGTGGGAACCTTTTTGCCAACTGGAGCACGACGGGCCTACCGAGGGCACGACGGAATCCGAGCAGGTAGCCTCGCGCGCATATAGGGTCGTCTTAGGCTTGTGAGAAAAATCGTTTGGCTCTTCGGTAGATTTGCGATGGCGTCTCTCTCTCTGTCTCTCACTTTCTCTCTCGCGCGTGCCTGTCTCGCGGAACTGCCGCGAGAATAGGGGAAAACGTCCAGTAGCCGTCACTCTACCTATTTTCGACACTTTTATGCGGATTTCATTAGATTAAAGTGTATGGGGTTTAAGAAGACTATATATAACAAATAATAATTGATAATAATAATTATTAAGTACCTATGTAGCTTAATATTTGATGAAATCCGCGCAGGAATATCGAAAACTGGTGAGCGCCGCAACGAGTACTGGCTATCCGACCAAAATTTATCCCATGGACCTGATCAGATCAATCCCAATCAATTATCTCGTTTATGTAAAATGACGTTATTGAGTCCTGATTATTAATGAAGTCTTAATTGCCACTTTGTGTTGCATGATTTTTTGAACTCAATAACATTACCTTATACAAACCAGATAACTAATTATGATCAACCTGATTATGAGGTACATTCTTAATCAGGAAGTTAATACAGTACGATCTTACTATGATAGACCTAACCATAATAACCTTACAAAAATCTTTTTTATTCAATTCTCACCACAGTTTTATTAGATATATCATATTTAAGATTACTCAGTTTATCAGTTATATTCTTATATCAGGCGTGCCTAATCAAAATTTCTAGCCAGGAAGTTAATTAGTGCTTTACTGTCGACCTATGATGAGTTTAATCATGATAACCTTACAAAAATCTTCTTTATTAAATTCTCACCATACTCTTACAAAAGTCTTCTTCATTAAATTCTTACCATACCCTTATCGGATATATCATACTTGGGTTACCCAGTTTATTCAATTATATCTTTATACAATATCAGGCGTACCTAATTAAAATTTCTAGTCGGGAAATTGATACATTAGGATCTTATTGTCGATTTATTATGGGTCTAATTATCATAACCTTACAAAAATCTTCTTTATTTAATTCTTATCGAATATACCATACTTAGGATATTTAGTTTAGCCAGTTATATCTTTATACCTAATCAAAAGGGAGTACCTAATCAAAATTTCTGGTTGGAAAGTTAATACGTTAGAGTCTTACTATGAACCTATGATGATTCTCATTATCATAACCTTACAAATGTCTTTCTCACTATATCCTTATCAGATATACTATACTAAGGATTATCCAGTTAAGTCATTGTATAATATATAGCGTATCTGATTTAATTTCCAGTCGAGTCCCTCCACTTTATCTCGCGATTACTGTGTCCCACTACTACTTCACGAATTTGCAAATTCGCCTTGGATCGCGGTAAGACTGATAATGAGGGATAAAAGCGCCAGTTATAGACTCCCCGTGGACGGCGGGAGTCGCGTCTAGCGCGGAGCAAAGGAAATAAAAGAGAAAAGATACGCGTTCCCGCGTAAATCGCGACGCATCGGATGATCGCGTTCCCTCGGAGAGTCTCACGGGACGAACGTGACGAGCATTTATCGCCGCTGATTTCTCTCATTAATACTACACTGGAGGGAGGAGAAGCGGGAGACTGGAGGGACAGAGAAAAAAGGAGTAAGAATCGGGAGGCGCCGGGAGAGGCTGTGTTCGCGCGGATGATAATCCCTCGCGGTATATAAGCGCGATTCGCCGTTGGTGAATTTCCGCGGGAATATTGCCGGCAATTCCGCGCGGGAGCTAGACAATAAATTGGTTTCGCGCACCGGGACAATCGTTACGACAATTAGCAGCGCCGTCACTAATTTCGACTAATTAACGCGAGTGGAGAAAAGTCCCGAAACACTGGCATCGCGCGAATATCGATGCACCGCTAGTGACATTGCTCGTTAAAACGTCGACGTGGATGACTGAGTCCATTTAATGGCCTCTAATTAATGGACGTGTCGTTTATTTGGAAAAGACTTCGGCTTTTCGACAAAGCACGGATTTGCTATCGCGCTTGTTCTTTTTTTTATTCTTTTTATTACTAAGCTCCCCTCTCTGCTTTCCTTGCACATGATTATATCTTAGTCATGTTCACGCATCACATTGACGGACAACGCGTGTCGTAAACGGCAAGAAAATTAGTCACGGCGAAGAGGACAAAGGGGGAAATGCCTTAATTGATATCCGGAAATAATAGAACGGTAAAATGATGCGCATGCCGAAATATTCAGTGGAAATTGAATATCGGCGGCGAGAGGAATTATGCGATACACGGGGATGACCGGAGGAATCGGTTTTGCGTACACAATCACGTTAATAAATACCACAGAGGCCATTCCCTCCCCCGAGCGCTAATTAATGCAGATGCGCACGTGATTATGTAGAATTTGCGTTATGTGACGCGGATAGTAATACTAATGCGGCTCGTTTCTACATTTTGGTGGGCGCGATGAAAGAAAACGGCTAATATCGGGGCAATGGACTCGTTCGCAATTGACTTGTTACGCGCTTGTCTTTGTTAGATAGTTGAATCTGTGCATAGCTGCCAATCGTATATTACAAATTATCTCTGCTTTTGTAAAAGCGACAATTATATATCGCGAGTATTTCGCGGAAGAACAGTCAATTGTTTATAATACACTTCTACGACATTATCGACCATTTAAAATTCTGCGAGAGGACTTAGAGAAAAAAAGAGGAGAGACTATTCCGAGACATCAGCGAGCGAATCTTTCTATATAGACAGGTGTATATAAATTTGGTACAAACTTTACTAGTTGATTTGTAAAGCTGTAAGTCCTTTAGGAATGATTCATACGACACTTATATTTATCATATAGAAAGACGAAACAGAAATATGAGAAAAATATGAAGGAAATTATCCAAATTTGTACAAAATATTAAATCATGTAAAATATTAAAATGAAAATTTGAGTGTAACCTTTAGCAAATTTATTGCTGCATCAATACAAACAGGAAATTTACATTAATGTATAATGTAAATTTAATTATTAATTTCCATTTTCTTCATAAATGTAATTGAAGGAATTGTAAAATTTTCATTATTGATTGTTTCACGTCGTGATAACGATTAAAGTCTATTTGAGAAGATAATCTTTCCAGATAGACAGGTATACGAAAATTTGGCAGAAACTTTGCTAGTCGATTTGTAAAAGTTGCATCCTTCATGAGTAATTAATGATATAGATATTTATCACAAGAATGAGATAGAAATATTACAAATTGCGGACAAATTACGAAAGAAATTACAAATTATCGAAATTTGCTCAAAGTAATAAATTATGTAAAATATTAATATGAAAACCTGAGTGCACACACACGCACGCACGCACACACACACACACACACACACACACACACACACACACATGTTTTAAATTTCTTGCTATGTCAATACAACAGAAAATTTACATTATTGTAGGATATAAATGTAATGATTAATTCAGTATATTTGCTACATAAATATAATTAAAACAATCGATTTATGTATATAAGATTTTCTCACTGATTGTCTCACGTCGTGGTAATCATAAAAGCCTATCTGAGCTGTATATCGGTATTGAGAATTCGAAGTGAACGGCTATCAGCCGATCTGGCGTGTATACGCCAGCCGGAGGTCGAGAATCAGCAGCGACGTCGAGAATTTCCGGTATAGGGTGAAGGAGGAGGAGGAGGAGGAGAAGGAGGTCGACGGCGAAATAACAGATAGGAGCAGTAGAAGAAGAAGAAGAAGAAGAAGAGGCGGGGGAAGGAACAGGCGAAATGCAAATGTACCGCGCGATGGGTGCGCGAGGGTGACGGCATCGGCGCGCGGGGGGCGGCGCGCGGGGGTGTAGAGCAGGAGGGATGCTTAAATTTCCGATATTTTAACCGGTGGCCGCGGCTTACTCGTGCAACAAGTCCTTTCTCCTCGGTTGCCTCTGAAAGCGCGCGCCTAAGTAATTTCGGTTACGCCATCATCCGGCTCGCGGCTTCCGCGTACGCCATCGCAGTCGCTTTTCCGGTTCCTCTCTGTATTTACGACTCCTCGTTTTTTCCCCTCCGCTATCCTTAACTCCGCTTCCGCTTATTCGTTAACTATCCCGATTACTCCCGCGCGAGTCTGTGCACATTCCCGAGTATGCTCGGAATTTATTCGCATCGGCGCTGGTGCTTTTCTGCGAACCGGATGAGCTACTGAGAAATTGCTGTACTACGTAAAATTAGTTCAACCCCTCGCGGGATATTATCTGCTATGTGCGAATATTCCTTTCGACTATCACGCTGCTGTACGAAGCTCTCTCCCTGACAGGTTTGGCAGCGATTTTACTAGTCGATTCGTAAAGATTGTATCTCTTATCAGTTATATGACAGTCATATTTATTTATTACATAGAATAACGAGATAAAAATACGCAAGAAATACAAAAGAGAATATATCAAAATATGCTCCAAGTAATATATTATGTAAAATGTAATATGAAAATCTAAATGTAACATTGCATAGTAAATCTGCTATTGCATCAATATAACGAAAATAAACATTATATTATTATGATGTAAACTTAATGATTAATTCAATAAAGAGTATATTTGCTTTTTTCATAAATGTAATTTAAACAATTATAAAGTTTCCACCATCGATTGTCTCACATAATGATAATTCATGAAAGTCTATCTAGAATTTGAGAAATTCGTCAGAATAATTTTCTTCTTTCACATTAAAAATCGAAATATGTTCAAAATACAACAACTGTGAGCGGGCAAATAAAAATAGAACGGCAAGTTTATTCCCAGGAAACTAGCTTGTTGTAAGAATTCAATCAGATGCGATAATCAACAAGTGAATTCGACGAATGAATCGTTGACGAATTTCGAGACGCAGGAAGAGTTACTTTCTCTCTCTCTAATTTCTCTATGAAAAATCTCCGTCTCGCGCGGCCCGAAATTCACGAAACGATTCGCTCGCCGTGCTCGCTCGCTGATTATCAAACTTAATTGAATTTTTACAACGGGTTAACACGCAGCGCCGTGCACCGTGTGCAGAATCTCTCTCAAGGTCGCTGAAAACTCTCGTAATTTGCCGCAATCATAAGGCTCGCGCCGGAGAACCATTCTCGACGGGAGGGCGCACGGCAGGACGGGAAGGGGGAGAGACGCGAGGCGTGAACTTCTCGACAGCGCATTCTACCGAGTGGGAATGCCGTGGACTTCGTTTTTTTTCCCGTCGAGCACCTCCTTTCTTCCCGCCGCCGCCGCCGCCGCCGCCAACAACCCCTTCGTGCCGTAAACTCGTGCACTTCGTCGGATGGATTCGTCGCGGCTGCATTAGCGAAATAACTTGCCGCGTCGCGACGCGACGCGACGCGCCGGACACATATTCACCGCGCGCGGTTCTCCCGAGCGATCTTTTCTCCGCGCGCGGACGTGACCGACCCCGCGTGAGTTTCGACACGCGCCTCTTTTCGCGAAGAAATTTCGCATAGGACACGTTTACTCACTCTTTGGACGCAACGGCTCGGCGATAGGGCAATTCAATGTCCGCAAAATTGAGCTTCTATATAAATGATTAATAGCAGTTATAGAATTATACTTATATATTCTATAATTTTAGATATAGAAAGATGCTCAGATAACTATATACTTAAGCAATTATTATTTACTATATACTTATGTAATTATTATTTAACGCATTCACCGTGTAAATATAATACGTTAACATTTTTGGAGACGTCAGTATGCATGTAATACTATATCTACTAACTAGTTTTTGAAAATTGGTAACACTGGAACCAAACATGTTTTCTTAATGCGAGACATTAATTATGCAAAAAACAATTTGACCTCACGACACATTTTTTCGAAAACTCCATGTGTGCCAATTAATGTATTAACATTCATCACCAGCGTCATACATATATGACGCGCACCGATTTCTCATGAGAGACCAACGTTACATATGTATGACGGTGATAATTTTTGTTTTTATTGTTTCCCACGTAAACAAACTAAGTCTGTTTTACACAATTATCCGAGTAGATAAATGTATGTAAATTTGATAGCAACTTCATTAGTCGATTTAAAAGTTGCATGAGCAGTTCATATAACACTTATATTTATCGCGTAAAATGTCGAAATAAAATGTAAAAAAATTATTAACATTTGCTCTATGACAACGTGTCATGTAAATTGTAATATGAAAATCTGAATGCAACATTTAGTGGATTTGTTGCTACTAGGAATTTATCGAACTATTAAGCAGAATTTACATTTTATGTGTGGCCTTCTTACTTTGCGTTTACTGGCCAACTAAATCCAGTACCAGGACAAGATGGCCACATTGCTACATATTTATGTTTTGGTTATTACAAAATATATATTCTTGATAAGATTGTGGCAGGCATTAATATGTAGAAGAATTGCTTCTATCATGTTTATACAGTCTGTCACAACAGTTGGTCGTCTGAGAAGTTGTAACTTCGAAATTTTGAAATATGATACATCTAATCCCGATCTTCCCTACTCTCTTAAAGTGAATCAGTGAAACATCATTGAAGGCAGTAAATATACACTGATTTGCTGAAACTGAAACTGCTCAGTACTATACTTATAACTGATATCAGTGACTATTCATTGATTCACTTTAAGAGAGTACAGCATAGAATTTAATGAAAAAAGAAACAGTTTCTTGGCCATCATTTACAGTAATTATTTCTCCGTGATTACAGTTACAAATGCTATTTTTTTCTCAGTGTCATATATCCCGAAGAGCGAGAGGAAGAGTCACGTTTCGCTCGCCCGGGCATTTGCCCGAAATAGCGCATAGTCAATGACAGGTGGTGTGTTGTCGATCGACAATCGGGTTCCCCTTTAGCGTGACCTACCGGCATACCGCATGCACTAGTCGATCCCGAGACCGATCTTCGAGACGGGGCGGCCGTCCGTCGTTGGTAAAGCGATCGGGTATGCCGGCCAAAATCTGCAACAGCGATAGCAAACGTTTGCCGTTGCCAATCAAGCTCACATAATACCGCCTCGCCTGCGCGGCCAAACAGCCTATGGGGATTTCATGGTACACACACACATACACACACACACACACACATACACACACGTGCACTCGTGTTCGCTTGTGTCTAAGTGTGTGCACGATACAGCTCCGGTGTACAAAGTGGTCGGGCATGGCGTTCGCGCGCGCCCATCGTCGTGTGCCGCGGCTGTGTGTGTGTTCGCGCGTGCACGCACGCATACGCACGCACGCACGCACGTGTACGTAGGTCCAATATTTTGCCAAGGTTCGGGGCCACGTTTGGCGTTCGCTCGATATACCGCGGCGCAGATTGGATTTGAAGTTTATAGGGCGGAAATTCTTCGGGGATCGGCCTACCCCGGGGACGAGGCTGCGCAAACTTCGCGCGAGCGAGCGAGCGAGCGAGCGGGCACGGTCAGTGGAAACGAAATTACGCCGCCGTCAATCGTGTCGTTTATTTTAAAAGCGCCGTCAGTCAGATGCGCCGGATTCCGTTAAAATGGGCGCGTGTTTGGCGCGATCTCGCGTATCCCGAAGTGTCCGCTCGAGAACAGAAACGCGACTCGCTCGATGGAGAATTCGACGAGTTGATCGGTTCGTTAGGTCTTTAGTACGTGAGTAGAAATGTAATTAGCCGGCCTGAATCAAAAGCTACATAGCAGCTAGCTAGTGCAGGCTAGTACAGGTGAGATCAAATTTTCCAGATCGCGTTACTAACTCGTTACTGGATTATTCACCGAAATATAGAATCATGTTTGTGACTGCATATCAAATATAATATAGTATATAGCGTTGTCTATTCTAAAATATACAGTCTACAATACTAAGGTGCATTATGTCGGTATGTAGTATCTTCTTAACCGAAGAAACACTTAAAAACGATTTGAATGGGAATCTCGGTTCCCGCTTGACGTTCGCGCGACAACTCGGTCGAGAGTTAGTGGTCGTCATTTAATCTTCGCGCGGTTTCGTCACGATCTTCAGCAACACGGCCGACGCGTCGGTCGGCGAGCGGTCTTTTTAATAGCGGGACGACGTTAGAGGCCGCTAATATTTCACCCAATTATTCGACGCTTAGGCGAGGAATCCCGTCTTCGGCACGTCAAGGACTACGAACCGGGCGGTCGTAAGAAAAAGCGAGAGGAGAGAGAGAGGTAAGCAAAAAAAAAAAAAAAATGTGGAGAAAGAGAGAAAGGTAGAAATGAGAGGAAGAAGAAGCACACCGCGATGACGATGAGCCACCGCCTCTCGGCGAGAGAGGCGGGGGCGACGAATTAGAGATGCAGAGCCACGTTCGCGGTCATCGGGGATATTAAGCCGAATCCCTTAGCTTGATGGATGAAACGGGAGTTACGTTAGTATCCAGTATCCGGCGGTGTCCGTGCCCATGCATCATCAATAACTCTCCTGACTCTTTCACCTTGGCCTCTCTTCCTCGCGCCTCGCCTCGTTTCGTCTCGCCTTTCGTCGCCTCATCTCGCCCAGCCTCGCGCGTATGTTCTCAGCGGAGGAACCGTGACTTCTCTCCTCACCGGCTCGACGTGACTCTGTCGGATCACCGAAAGCGGATCACAATTCGTACGACTGGAGATGCGGCTTTCAAGCGCGGAAAGTCAAGTGCCATCTTTCCAGAGAGGGAGAAGGAGGTAGTTCGCGACGTCGGTCTCTAGATTCTCTTTCACACGTCGTCCCATTGACTGTACTTACTGATCTGAAGGGTCACAAATTGTTAGGACCGCGACTCATCCGCGCCGAGTTACTATCGTTCTTATAGAGAAACGTCCTTGCATAGAAAATTTCTTAGGACTTAATCGGCGTCCGATTCTCCAAAGTAATTATGGATTCCGATTAGAAATATAAGTTCCCCAAATATATTCTCTAATCTTTATTTTACATTAAAATTGAACAAAACATATGTTGACTTTCATTATTTAGTAAAATACTTGAAGTATTCTGAAAATATTTCATTTTTTTTATTCTTTATTTTGTTGAATAGTTGATATAAAAATGATAAAGGTATATTAATAGAAAAAAATGTGAATTACCATAATATTTTTGTTTAGATTCTAGACAGAGAACCCATGTTTGAAAAAAAAATGAGATTTCCAGTTGATATCATGATAGAATAACTAATTTTGGGACAAATTTGGACATTCTGCCGACTTGAAATTTAGCCCATCCTAATCAGGTTGATTTCAATCAGTTATCTGGCTTGTACGAAGTGATGTTATTGAATTCTAGTAAGTCAGGTAACGCATCGTGGCAACAATAAGGATTATTAATAATTAAGATCCGATAACATCACATACCAGATCAATGATTGGAATCAATCTGATCATAGGATAAATTTCTAGTCAAACTAATCGGAATCTATCTGGGG
Source organism: Odontomachus brunneus (assembly GCF_010583005.1). NCBI lineage: Eukaryota > Metazoa > Arthropoda > Insecta > Hymenoptera > Formicidae > Odontomachus > Odontomachus brunneus. Next base: position 606,301 of record NW_022639573.1, on the reverse strand, counting down.
AAATCTTGGGAAATTTCTATGCGAGCCACGGTAATGGTCGAAGTTTCGTCGAACACGTGAAAATATTAAAAAAAAAAAAGGAAAAACTCTCCGCGAACGAAACGAGATCCACGACGTAGCGTGGAGACGCGAACTGACCGATCTCGTCTCGTTCGCCGGGCGACTCTCTCGAACGATTTCGAGAACGAGCGTATGCACATGGCACAGCGGTATAATTACGGATCGTATGTATCAGACACGCAATCAAGAATGAATTATCGCGGAACCACGCCTCCTGCCAGCGCTCAACCGAGCACAACAATGCCGGCGCATCACGAGCAGCGACCCGACTGTCGATGATGTGTGCTAATAGTCCCCCGTGGCTTTCGCTCACAGTATCCAGGCCCCGTGACACGCTTTTTTTCTATCTCTATCTCTCACCTAGCTGGATCTACGCGCCACCTCCTTCATCTCCTCGGTGTCGCCGCGGATTCTCGCGCGTCTTTCCGCGCCACCCGTCGACGAAAGTCACCTCGCAAACGCGAGTTCGCGGTTTCGCGTGTCAAGCGACGACCTCGGGGCCTCGTGTGTCGTTCGCTCCTTGCTGAAGTTTTAAGGCGCTTAACGACGATAATAATAATAATCATTATAATCATATTGTTATTAGCCCATGCTGCATACTTCATGACGACGATATTAATTCGTTGCCTGATTAAATTTGCACGGGCGCGACATAATGTGCTTTTATTTGGCATTAGCCTGTTTTAATATCCATAATTTAATTTATTAACGTATCATAATTTAATAAAGCCACTTCATAATGTACTAAATGCCTTGAATTTTGCATGTCGAGTGCATGCCGCGCTGCGATTTTGATGTAGCGCGCGCGGTCGAAACGAACGCTTTACACGCGTCACGAATTGTAATCTCATTTAGTGGCCGCTTGTCAAAACGCAGAGCGAATGCACTTGCTCTGTCTTTGACGTGTAGCGGCGTGCCGGTGCGCGTTGCGCTCTTTTCCCGCGGATATTTTCATGTGAACATTTCCGCGCGAGTAACCGTCATCTCCCAGCTGGAAAAATCTCGAGAAGCTTCGCGAGTCGAAATTTGAGCCTTATTTTCGACCAAAACATTCTGATATCTGTATATTCTGAAGGACTAGTGTATGTTTAGTACACATGGAGAAACTAAACTCTTATTTAACGTCTTTAAGTGACAGAAAGTACACAAAAAAACATTTATAACTTCTAAAGAGAGGACTTCTTGGCGGAACTAGTAGGTTAATTAAAATCAAAAGAAGTTGATATAGGCTTCAAAGCATCAAAGTAGGTATTAGCTAGGATATCGAGACTGAAAGTAAGATGAAAATTTCGACTGGCACTTAGAGTTGACAGAAAATCACATCACGGCAGAAAACTGATCTTCGCGTGATGTTTAACGTTGCGAACCCGACTAGAAATTTATTCCTTGGTCCTGATCAGGTTGATCTTAATCAGTTATCTGGTTTATAATACATATGGACTATAAATTGACGTCATTGGCTTATGATAAATCATGTAATGCAGCATAGTAATAAGGCAATAATGTATCATTAATATCTCATTTGACTTGGGTAAGGTTAACTCAATTCTTTTTCCAAAACAACTCTTACGACTTCCTTGTGCACTGAGAGAAAAGATATCTAAAAAAAAACATTTATTTGATGGGTACTAATAATCATATTTACTTAATTCTAAATTCTTTTATTTAAATAGAATGAACAATTGCTTTCATGATAAGTTAAGATTTTAAGAAAATGTATATATTTTTTTTTTTAATTTTATATATTAGTATATGTAAATATATTACTATATATAGTATTCCATCGCAAATAAATATTTCATATCTTTTAGATATTTCTTTCTCTCAGCGTAGGACCAATGAAGCTTAATTCTAAATTCTTTTATTTAAATAGAATGAACAATTGCTTAATTCTAAATTCTTTTATTTAAATAGAATGAACAATTGCTTTCATGATAAGTTAAGATTTTAAGAAAATGTATATTTTTTATTAAAAAAATTTTATATATTAGTATATGTAAATATATTACTATATATAGTATTCCATCGCAAATAAATATTTCATATCTTTTAGATATTTCTTTCTCTCAGCGTAGGACCAATGAAGCAGGTCGATTCATCCCTCCCTAGTTGTTGGAGAGGTTTTATTCTCTCTGGGAGAGAAATGATGACGTCAGCGAAAGGTGGTGGTCAACACCCGTAGAACACGCGCCCACTGAAGGGTTAAGCATCATTTTCGTGATATTTATAATCCGCAAAAAACTACACGGATCTCGCGGCAGCCCCAACAGCTCGAATAATCAATTTCGCTCGTTCTCTTCCGCTGCATCCCGCCCGCTCGTCTTCCCTAGTCGCGGCTTTTTTCCCCGTCATCTGGAACGTTGCCGGATGACCCATGGCGGTCTCGACCCATAAAAGCCGAAATAACTCTCTGGCCGGACCCCCTTCGACTCCACGGCGGACAATATCGAAGAAGAGGAAAGAGACCGGGGGTGGACGGGGCTGGCTAGGAGGATACATGAAGCCGGCAACGCGGAGGAGTCGAAGGGCGGCGGGCGGAGGGGGGAGGGGGTCCTGCTCCTGTAATAAATTCGCAATTTCCTTATTACGGGTAATGCTCCGGTCGGTGGGTGCGCTCGCATAAATATCCCGAGTTCCGGTGATCCCGTGACTTCCGGTCAGCCGCAATGACTTACGCCGGGTCGCGGCGGGCGAAGGAGGGCGAGGGCGAGGAGACGAGACGGAGCGGAGGGGGGAGGGGGCGGGTGGGGGCGAAGGGGAGAGGAGAGATAGCTGCTCGGTCGCCGGCCAACGAGCCAACCATTCACCCCCGACCAGGCCCCCCGGCCGCGCGCGTCCGCTAACGTTCCTCGTGTGCTCGTTCGCGAAAGAGGGCGATGCTCGCGATGGAATTTGTCCCCCCGGCCTCGCGGTTCCGCCCTCGGATGACCACTGATAAATTTAGTAGACTTCTCTCTTTCTGACCCGGCGCGGTCTCCTCTGTCGCGCACGCCCGCTTCCGGTTGTACGTGCGGCGCTCCTCGTCCCTCCGCGACCACCCCCGCCGCGTCCTTCACCTTTCCCCTTTCTCGCCGCCGCGCCGTTCTCACGCCATTTTGTGTTCGAAACGCGGCCTCCGCACGGATTTTCGTCGCACGGGTTTAAATATTCAACGTCGCGTGTCCGAGAAACGGACACGCCGCGGTATTATCGCGAGACGTCCCGATCCATTTCGTGCGATAATGATCACAGAAAAACACACACACTGCAGTCAAGTAAATGCTATTTGTTTCGAGTTTTATAAGTATTATAAGTTTGTATATTGAAAGAAATTATCCGATAAAAAATTAACAAACGAATATTTCCGAGTAAATTCCGATCAACTTTTATATCCGATCCAATTAAATTTAATCGGATATTTCCGATTATAATGCATTTCATCAGATAAACCGATGAAAAAATTATGATGCGATATTTCTCATTGCATGTTTCCTGATCAGATACAAAAATTCATCGGTATTTTGATCGGGAATATCCGTTTGTTAACTTTTTATCGAATTATTTCTCTCAGTTTATATCTGCAAATCTATCACAAGTTCGCTATTAGCATTAGATTTACTCAGAACACGTTTTGATTCCTAATAAGTTTAGCATTACGATCAAAAATTAAATTAAGACAAAAATTCGCGGTTTGTTTACTACATAGAGGAGAAGCAATTTTTTATTCTAAGTTCTAACTATACGAGTTTTATACTTAGAGTTGTAATGTATACATAACCCATTAAATTATGTACATTAATTCTACAAACTCACACAATTATCACCTATATAGTTGTCATCAGCATACTTCTTTCTCTAAGTGTAATTAAAGAGATTGTAAAGTTTTCACAATCGATTGTCTCACGTCGTGATAGTCACGAAAGTCTATCTAAGATAGTGTTTTGAGTAAATTTTGACAATATTTCTCGTATTTCTTTCGCATTTTTACTTCATCATTCTATGTAACCAATGCAAGTGCCTTGTGGAACCACTCATAAGGGAAGCAACCTTTGCAAAACGATTAGTATAAAATTACTGCCAAATTTATGTACACTGCTTTGTCTAGATTTAACACAGCGTAGGCGTGAAAGAAAGCTGAGAGTAGTTATAAGTACAAAGCATGAAATAATCATCCCAGCTGGCCGCGTCGATTATGAGTGTGCGAGCCGGCGCGGCTGGCGAGACCAACGACACGGAGCCATTAAATTATTCCGTGCTATCCGGCGACAGTACGGCGTTTTCCATAAAACGCGAATATATACCCACGTCCACCGGTGTCTCTTCTCCGTGGTGCCGGCGGCGATACGCCCCCCTACCCGCCGCAATCTGTTTATCGCGACCGTCCCTGTTGTTCCCCACAGTCGCGAGATCCGGGGACGGTGTTCGCCCTCTTGGCGCAGAGGGCGAGACACCCGATGCTTCCGGCTGTCTCTGTTTCTAAATATCCGGCGAGATGATTTCTTCTTTTTTTTTGTCCACGCGAGGTCCCGACCGTTTAAGTCACGGAGAACGAAAGCACGGGAGAGAAGGAGGAGAAAGAAAAAGCGAGCGAGCATTTCCACGCTCCTCCAATAAAACAAGCAATATCGCGGTGTCCTGGGCGTCCCGGAGGGAGGTCCTGCGGGGGTTATCCTGGGCCGCCTGGGGCTCGGGAGGGCGACTCCGCGAGAGAGCGACGGTATATTGCTCTCGGATCATCGCGCCTGCATCGCATTAACGGGGATGATATCACCCTTTTGCACACCCACGTGGACACGCTTCGCGCGCACGAGCGCGCCCGCGAGCCATATTCTTCCTTTGTACGAATACGAGGCGAACGACGGCGGCGGCGGCGGCGGCGGCGGCGGCGGCGATGACGTACGGAGCGCGCGTACGTGGCGGATTTCCGTTCAATGGGTCCCCTTTGTGCCGCCCCGTCGAAATGCGAACTTAAAGAGGCTGCATTCCCGAAAGGTGAAATAAGAAGTTGGGATATCCGGTCGTGCCCCGGCGCGATTAGCATGCGCGGCTCGGATGCGAGAGCGTCGTTTTACGGGTGATTGCGTAAGATGCTCGCAGAAACCGACGATCTATTTCGGGTATTCTATGCGGAATATTGAATGGAAACCCAGACGGGTAAATTTAGCAGCAATTCCGCTAGTTGATTTGTAAAGATTGTATCCTTTATATGATTCATTTATCACGTAGAATAATGAGATATAAATACAAAAGAAATCATCAAGATTTGCTCCAAACAATATGTCAAATAAAATGTAATGCAAAAATCGGAGTGTATATTTTGGTAAATCTGTTGCTGCATCAATGTAACAAAAAATTTACATTATTATAAATTTAATGTAATTTAGTATACGTTTAATTTAAAATTTAATTTCAAAATTTACATTATTATAAATTTAATGTAATTTAGTATACATTTAATTTAAAATTTAATTAAAAAATTTACATTATTATAAATTTATTGTAATTTAGTATAAATTTAATAATTAGTTCAATGCAATATATTACTATAATGAGATTAATTGCTAAATAATACAAACACAAACTATCTTTCTCATCTCTTTACTTATCTGTGTTTTTCATCCATTTTATTTATCTATTTTTTATTAAAACTTTTATCGGGATGATTTAATCGTATTTTATAGATTTTTGTATTTCGTTCGTTTGTTTTTTTATTGAGATACTCAAAAGGAATATAAAGAAAGAACTAGTAAGAGCAATAAAAGAGTAGTTTTCTATGCACAGTGATAATGGTGTGCGCAAATGAAAATTTAAATTTAGAGATTCGGTACAATAACAAGACTGTGAATAGAAATGAAAGAACGGCGTTGACAATTTCGAGGTGGGACTTGCGAAATATTTTGAAAACGTTGTTTATGTGAGATCGCGGCCAGAGATACCACACACACATACGCGGATCTTTGATTGGCAAGCGACTATGGTGGGCGATGACGTAGCTCTTTTTGCCGATTGTTTTGGTAGTATCATGCTCCCCGTGTATTTGTCCGTGACCGCGTCATTACGTATGTAGCCGACGAGCGACGCACACACGTCGCGCGGAGCGGAACAATCGTATCGGTGAGTTACTTATTATTCCCGCGCGTCGACTCTCTTAAAATATTTCGTCGGGCTCTCGTCGGCATCGCGTTCATTAATACACATTTCTCCGATCGAATTGTACATACGCGAGTGTCAGTGTTAGTGCTATGGTGAAACATCTGGAACATCCATGAGTAGATTGTTACATCGAGAAGTCGGACAGAAAATGCAGAATACTGGACAGCGATGTATCATATTTTCAGGTGCGTCGGATCGTTAATTATGCAGAATGTTTCTGCCATTTACTGACATTTGACGTTTTTAAGCGGGAATAAAAAGGTATCCTCCTGAATCGAAATTGATATTTATTGGAATATTTAGTTGCATTTTATACATTGAACTTTTATTGGGATAATTTAGTTGCATTTCATACATTTTTGTATTTTATTTGTTTTTTATTGAGGTTTTCAAGAGGAACGTAAAATAATTATAAAATAAATCTCTGATTATTTGTCAATCTATGTGTGTGTGTGTGTGTGTATGTACGCATTGCAAATCCAAGTATTATTTTGACTGGATCTTTTTTTATACGTTCCTTACCGTTTTCAGTAATAATGATTTGAAATTGCAAGAAACGTATAAAAAGAGTTTCAGCTAAATTACACGCTTATATGTTTAAAAATAACACGCTTGGATTTACAGTGTGCATCAGTGTGTGTATTAATTTCATACAATAATGAATATTGATCCAAACATACAATCAAATATTGGTTTCTGAATGCAAAGCTATAATTAGTTTTACTTTTAATTAACTTTGCTTTCATTTAATTATGCTCTCGATGGAAGATTGTACCGACTTTGGAATCGAATGCATGTCTCGCAAATATTGATTTCTACGGCTAATAATGCTCCTTGGGTCGCGAGTCCCATCTTGGTGATATCTGTGAACGTCTTCTTTTCATGTCTGTTTATTATTGTTATTATACCAAATTCAAGGTTATATCTTTATTGGCACATAGTATTATTGAATACACAACTATTGTTTTCACCACTTTATTTCCTTCGCTTCTTTTACAAATTCATGAATTCAACTGAAAAACTTGGATCTAACTCTGAATAAAGATCCTACATGAAAGATCAAGTATCAGTTGACAACTATTAATACGAGCCTTAGTGTGCACAAAACTGCTCGAGTCGAAATTTTAGCCCTACTTTGGATCTAAACTTTCCAACATCTGTATATTCTGAAGGATCAATGTATGCGTAATACAAATGGAAAGTTGGATCCTACTTAGCGTCTGGCAGAAAACGCACAAAATTCGACTTGTACATTCTAAAGAAGACTTGCCGGTAAAGCTAGTAAGTTAGATAGAATCAAAAGAGGTTAATATAAGCTGCAGGGTATCAAAATAAATTAAATGGAATATTGAAGTCGAAAGTAGAATCGAAAATCAAAATTTCGAATTGAGTGGTCTGTAAGATTGCGTGAAAACGCAATTACACTATCGGGATATATTCAATTATATTTGGAAAAGATTAAAAGCAAACGAGGTGAAAATGCGGTCTGTTTTGCGATCGCGATCGAACTTATCGCTGGCCACGAGCCGAATGTCGTTGCACGGGATTGGAAACAGTCGGGACGCGTCGTCGTCGTCGTCGTCGTCGTCGTCGTCCTCGCGATGCGACTCATTAACGCGCGCTGTCATGCAATCGATCTATACGCGTCCCGTGAAGCGATAAATGCTCTCGACACACAAGGACAATCGCGTTGACGTACCACGGGCATTGATACCTTCGGGGGGTTGGTTGCCAGGAAGGAAGGAAGGCGGCGGGCAGGCAGGCAAGCACGCAGGCAGCCAGGCAGGCAGGCAGGCAGGCAGGCAGGCTAGCTAGAGAGCGACGTGGCGGGCGTAGCTGCGCCGCGATAAAGGCCCGATCACGCGTGTAACGCGCGGATTATTAATCGTGGAATAATTTGACGCCCCGGCGACAGAGCCGGCGACGCATCCCTACGCGCGCGCCCTCTTCTCTGTGCCTCCTCCTTCGTCGCTCTGTCCTCCTTCGCCGACCTTTTGCGGCATCATCGGCTAGTGTCGCGCCGTTATCGGCTCGCAGATTTGCGCTAATGTGTCTTCCGATAGTTCATAACGTCCCACACCGGAATGACGAGGTTAGGAAGAGACGCGCGCCGGATTCTCACCGTTCTCTCTCTCTCTCTCTCTCTCTCTCTCTCTCTCTTTCTCTCTCTGTCTCTCTCTTTTTCTCTTTCTCGCCGCACCGTCGTCGATTCGCAGTAACTCGTATAAAGCCGCGACCCCTCTGGGTCTTCCGCTTTCTGCCGAGTGCCTTTCGCTGAAGGCCGGCGATCGACGTGCCACCCTGTGCGCAACCACCCCATGCCTCTTTTTCCCGCAAACGGATAACGAGCCGGTAAATATTTGACGGTTCGTTAAATGCAATCGCTCTCCTTTCCATTTCGTCGACATTCGAGCGTCAAGTCCTTCCCACTCTTGAGGAACAGTTTGCTGGCGGATCGTCGACTCAACAGTCGTTAATTAACATCAGTTGAAGGGAGATTAGGACCACAGACCATGTTGTTATCAGATCGTTCATGTCCGACTTGGGTTTCTCACGTGTCACACACGTCGCGCGCGAGTATAAATTAATCGGTGCGGGCTCTAAGTATGTATGATGATCCTAGTCAGGGAGTCCCAAAATAGGCATACTTTCGTAGGGTCGAGGTATGGCCAAAATAGGCAAATCCTGTGTGAAATTTCGCGAAGAGGTCATGAATCGATACTGACGCGAATATACCAAACGAGTCTTGTGGTATTAAGACTCGGTCAGGGGCTATTCGATTTCTGAAATGGTTTTAGTGAAGGAACGATTATTCATATTTAGATAGACGCAGCAAAATAGGGCCTAGTTAGATTTACAAGTCTGGGCGTTAATTTGTAAAAGCGTTATACCTCTGTGTAAGATCTAACTGTATCTGTCTCTATAGGGAGCTAGAAATAGGGAGAAACTGTCCCTTTCTAATCCACGTTTTAAATTTCTACTCGGGCGGTATCACTGCCGATCGAAGATCCACCGATGGTACCGATGAAGAAGAAGTACACAGGGTGATTTTTAACGTACTTGAGCGCCCCAGCGGATTACCCGCACAAAGCGGACTACGTCACGGATGACCGCGGTATAACCTTTGAGAAACGTGAACTCTGGCCCCACGGACCATCCGTCGAACGTTGAAAACGGCGTAAAACCCGGGTTAAGGGAGGAAGGGAAGGTCCGCGACGATCGGCCGGAATGGAAACTCCAAGGAATCCCGGAGAACAGCCGAGTAGCTTATGTTTAATGGAGGTTCTATCTCCATCTCTCTTTCTCTCATTCTCAGTCTCTCTCTTTCTCCCGACGTCTTTCCGCGTCTTCTTCTTCGTCGCTGCTTTCTCGCGTTCTCGCGAGACGTTGTTGGTGGCAACGACGTTGACGCGGAGATGGTAGTGGTGGTGATGGTGATGGTGGTGGTGGTGTAGCGGTGGACACGTCATTTATCTTTCACCCTACCTACAGTGCCCGCGTGTCCGTGTTCTCTGCCTCCTCTCACCTCCTACCTCCTCCAGCAGCTTCGCCGCGTGGCGCCATCTTGGGCACTCCCACTCCCTCCTCCCCCCTTCTCCTCCTCCTCCTCCTCCTCTTCATCCTCCTCCTGTTCCTCCTCTTCGTCCCTCTTTCCTTCTTTCGCTCACGCTCCGTCGCCGTCTCGATCGCGCCAGCTGCGAGAGGAAACCCGTGCTCGCTCGCCCCCCCCCTGTTCTCCCCTCCCCCTCCCCCCTCGCTCACCCTCATTCCCTCCCGCTGTTTCTCTTTGTTTCTCCTATTTTTCGTCTCCTGCCTCGACACACCACCATCTCGCTCTCCCGTTTTATCCGCCCACTTCTCTCCTTCCCCGATCTTCTCTTCCTCTTCTTCCGTCTTAATCGCGTGTCTGGAATATTTTGGCAATTATTCCGCTGAGCTTCTCGTTCCTGGGTTTTCTATTTTCTCCTCTTTTTTTTTTTGTTTTTCCATCTTGAAGTGTATATGTCACATCCTCGTCTCGTTTCTTCCTCTTCTGCTCGCGTTCTCCTCCTCCTCCTCCTCTTCCTCCTCCTGCTCCGCGAATCCCAACGTCATCCAAGACGCGGACCTGTTTGTGAGGAACCGCCCGCGTGAATATTCATGAACCCCATCAGTTTCGTCGTCCCTCTGCTTAACGGCGTTTGATTGCGGTATCGGTCGGCCCCGCTAAAGACACTTGTTCATGAACGTGGCGACTATTGCGTTCGCCGATTTAACAGTACGTGTGTTCCAGGAACATGGAGTTTCATGGAGAGAGTGTCCGTTTGGTCGAATAATAGCGATTACATGGACAATCGCGACAGGCAGACACGACTTGCCGAGCAAAGCACGCCCCATCGTCGTCGGTCTTTTATTTAACGTTAACGTTGTCGCACACGCAATCCGTAAAATCGCCCGTTTTCGAAATTTCGCAGTTCAGATTCGCTTGCCGAAGATCGTTAACAGCGTTATCGACCGGATGCGCTCGCCTCGATGTGCAATTATACAGCGTCCCTCCCTTTTTTTTTTCTTTTTTCCCTTTTTTCTTTTTTTTTTTAATCGGCCCCGAACACCAGGTTACCGTTAATTACGAGCGCGCAGGCACAGAGAGCACTACGAATTTCGAATTACCCGTGGATAGGCTTTGTTCTTCGCTTTGCCATTGTGACGCCCTTCCCAATCCGCATATCGGCACCAACCCTACCCACCACCATTGCCACTGAGCGCCGACCACCACCGACGGCGGTAGCTTCAAAACCATCCGGCTGCCGGCAAACGGGACGCAAACGAACTTTCGGCGACCATTGTCGATCGCGCGCACGCGACGCGCGCGTTGCGTGGCTTTTTATTCGCGGACGTTACGCGTTCTCGTTCTCCCTCTCTGTCTATCCCGTGCAATTCGCGCGCGACGGCCATCTCTACACGGCGCGATTAAATGACGATCATTACGATCGTTAGTGGCCGCCGACCGCGCGTGTTGTTATGATTAACCCTTTAACTGACATGCATCAGTTAAAGGGTATACTTTCTCTCTCTCTTTCTCTCTCCCCCCCCCCTCTCTCTCTCTCTGTGGAACATGCGAATAAAATAAGATGAAAACTAAAACTATACATTCTTTAAAAGAAACTCTCCTCTTCTCTAACGAGGAAGTCTGCATGTTGTTTGAGCGACCGTATATTAGACTTGCATTGATTTAATTCTTTATGATTTTATGTCGAGTCTACTTTGACATTATGTTCCGCTTCAACCGATTCGATAAATCAATCGTTTAATCGTTGCACTCAAAGAGAAAATTGTTAATCTCATTACAAAGTACAATAATGAGTACACGGAGGAAACTATTATGGGATTTTTATATCCACGTATATTCTATGGTTAGAGAGAAAATTTATGTGATTTCGAGGGAAATAGATACGGCGTTAAAAGTTCTTATTATTACATCTATACAGTTCTCACAGTTATAGTTCTTATGATATATAATATACAGTTGATACATCCTCATATATATAGTTGCCTCAACTAATGGAATATTGCTGTTTCTCTGTTGTGGTCTACAGAACAAATACTGCGGTTGAAAGATCCGTAGAGTTTGGTTGCACCATACAGCACTGAGAGTACTGCTCAAACACATGTGGGCAGGCTGTAAAGAAAATTATTGTACCACTTCTAGAGTACTATGGTTACTAAAACCATCTTGCATGCATGGGAAACTAACGTTAATGTTTTGTTATGCACTGAGAGAAAAGACTGGTAACTATAACAAACTGCATTTAGTTACAGAAATTCGTTGAATCCTTAGTAACTAATACTAAATATGATAATAATTACCAAATATTTAATAGATTAGGAGTATGACGTAATTGCATTCACAGTAACATCAATTAAATAATTTAGTAATAATTACTTAATATTAAATATTTAATATGAAATATATTACAGTTATGAACTGTTATTTGATAATCGTTATGAAATTGTTATATCCCATGTAATAAAAGATTCAGTAAGTATAAATTCTATTTTGTTACCAATATAAGTATGTTTTGTTGCAGCACAACGAAAAATCCATTCATTTGCAGATATTACATCGTTTCAATATCTATTATTACAGATAGTTGATTGAACCTACCAAACATTTTGTAACTATTACAAAATCGCTTATTTTGCTCAACTATTCAATATGTTTTATTTACCAAATATATTCTGGAAGCAAATAAATTTTACTTCTGTCAAATAAATAATTTATTTTACAGAACTAAATTAATTAATAAGTATTGCCATAGCTTTGGCCCGCTATTTACGTCTACCATTTAGTAATAGTAACCAAATTTTGATAATATTTATTAAATTCTTCTCTCAGTGTGGTAACCATATTTAGACAAGTGATATCTTTAGTGTTTTTTCCTAAAGACTTATCTCGGGGTGTATACTAATATTATACTAGATAAATATTAGTTTATTTTATATGAAGTATCGTTTTGAACTCAGTCGAAAAATGATATTTGTGAGGATGAGCTGCTTAATAAAAGTTAACAGCACGTATGTTACACTATGTCTTCTTGTAAGTAAGACTCGATTTAGCGCAAAAACCACATTTTATATGACACAACCTAATATACAGTTATACATCCTGTTTTAATCAACATATTTGTATATCTAAAAGTATATGAGATATCGAGATTCCTTTTTTTCGAGAGTGTATTTATCTTAATACTTTTGAATATATAATAACGACAGCAATCAATTAATAATACTAATTTATGTACACTGGTTCATTAATGCATTTGCAAAATGCAGAATGTTTTTTATATATCTATGGTCTTCTCGTAACAATCAACTCTACTTATCTATCACCTTTCTACATGCAAAGATATTAAAATAAGATCATCGAAAAATAGATATGCTTCTTGAAATATTTTACATTTCATTCTGATACTTTTCAGTATAAAATATTAAGTATTTCGTGAAAAATTTATTTCTCGATAGTTTTACCTTAGTATTTTTATATGCAGAATAATCTGAAGAATCGATTACATTTATTAAAAACTATATTATTCTATTTAAAAAAACTCAGAGTGATCTTAAGATTAAGTAATCTTAATGATACAGCTGAAAATCAAATTATTTTTACCAAAATATCTCTCCCTCGCAACAACATGCAATCTCGAAAAATAGGATCTCGATACCTCATTTGATTCAAGAAATATTCAAGCATTTTTATTAACGATTCAATTTCTCGAATATTGTTATAAATATATAGTTACATAAATTAGATATGAATATATAAACAAATATTGAAGCAAAGTATATGATACCGTCGCGAAGTAACCAAATCTCTTGGCGAAAACAATTTGAAAGAGTCGATCGCGAAGAGTTGATCGAGCACGACAACCACGCAGGTTAATCGTCACTTTCTGAAGCGCCAAAGACATGGTTATCCGTCAATCGATGGACTTATCCGGTTCGCCGTATTTATACCGCGTCCGACAGCAAACAGGCGAGGCAATTACCTACGCTTTTGTCCCATCTAACGTAGCAGCGGAATCGACTGCTCGGTATCAGGAGAGAGCAGTACTGGCCTGCCCTGCGCTGGCCTGGCCTAGCCTGGTCTGGCTTGGCCAGGCCGGCGAGTTTTCCGAGTCCAGGCACGTAGCCCAGGGCCCTCTCGTGGAATATTAGCTGGTAGCGGATTCGAGCCCGCATAGGGTCGAGCTTGCGAACGACAGACGTGCATACCGTATTAAGCCCGCGGGGACTTTGCCGGGGCTGCTACATGCACGACGCGTACTACCGAGCGCGCGCGCGTTATACGGGGTGTCCCGGAGAGTCGAGCGCGCTCTGTCCGCGTTGAAATCGCGGTCCGCCGGAGGTCAACCCCGGAAGAATGGCGGTTGCTTCACGCTGTCATGGAATGAAGACGCATGCGAGGTGAGCGATTCACTCGGAGATCCCAAAAGTTCCCGACAGTTGCGAATTTCAGCGGTATGTCTCGAATAACGTCGAGTTGACGTCGCTGTGTTAGGTAAATAAGGTAAACCACATAATTATTGGCATCTTCCTCAGAATCATTGACGCTCTAGAAAAAGCTGGCTCATTGTCTTAAATCTGATCTCTTTTGGAGTCATAGAGAATGCAGGCACAAGAGGCACTTAACTACAATCTAGTCGCAGTAAAAATTTGGGTTGCACTCTAAAATGTTGTTTTGAGGAAATTTTACTGGATATTCTATAATATATGTAACGTGAACTATAGATATTGAGTAAAATATTCGTCAAAAAGGACGTTTTGGAATGCAAGCCAGGTCTTTCTAGTGTGCCATGGAACGGAAGGAATGCCAATAATTGTGTGGTTTATAGATATAGATGAGAAATAAGGTTATAGATATAGATAAGAAATAAGGTAATTTATATTAGGAGATGATTTTTGAGAATCGTGTCGCTCGCAAGGATATTATTAATAAGCGATCAGGGGTTTTTGAGGGTAAAATTTTCGTGAATCGCCGTCTCAAGAATTGAGACGGACCATGGTTTTTTTTACCGTCAAAGCGCGCGATTTCTGATACACTCGATGTGTCCGCGCGACGCGGACACGCGCGGTTCCGGTGGCGAGAGGCGAGGGTGCGAGCGTGCGCATGCAAGGGTGCGGAATTGGCCGCGCGACGCTCCCGCGTATCGGTACGCGCTCGGCAAATACTCCGGTATTCATGAATCCTAGCACTCGCCCACGGGATATGTACGTACATACGCTCGATCCGCCAGAAGGTCCGGCCGTGTGGCAGCGTGCGAACAAACTCCCGGACGTCTGTTTGTTCCCGTCTGGAAAACCGATTTTTCCCCTCCCCCGCAGGAGGACGTCGGCTCGCGGAGCCGCGAATAAAAGCGCCCATGATCGCGCGAATATATGGAGGGAAAGAGGGACAAGAAACAAAAAAGAAACGCGTACGGTCGTGAACTTCCACGCAGACGGATTTTCGTCATTATTACCACGCGAGACAGTCGATGATGGAAGAAATTTTGCAATTTTTTAATCACTTTTGTGAGAGGCACGTAATACCATGTTAAATTAATCATTAAATTTATGTCATACACTACAAATTTAAGTGAATCTCTTTCTACACGTTTTTTACCGTTTCAAGTCATTTAGCACGTTTAAACGTATTAAATTGTAATTCACACGCGTCTTAAATAACGTGTTAAATAACGTGATTTAAAGCCGCAAAAAACATGCAAGAAAGAGCTTTCGCCAAGTTACATGCTTATGCGTTTAAAAATAACATTCAGTGCAGTAATGTTTCTTGTTGTATTGATATATTGACAAATTTATTAAAAGTTACACTCAGATTTTCATACTATCACATTTTACGTGACGTGAAGTTTTGTGAAAATTTTAATAATTTCTTTCTTTATAATCTTTCTACATAATTTTTTTATGAGATAAATATGTTACATTGTTAAATCCATAGTGTCAAATTATACTCAATTTGAGTTATTTTTAACCATTCCTATAAGTCGCCACTGCTCCTACTAAATATGTCGTTAATTTAACTAATGTAATAGAGTTAAATAATTCAACTTAAGAAATGTATTAAATTTGACTAAAATCTAGTTTATTTTTTATGCGCACATTAATGTAACCTTTGTTTTAGTAAAAAATGACTTAATATTGTTTTAAATGGGTTGATTAGATGTGGTTGTTTTTTTAAACACATGTTTTGTGTTAAAATAGTAAATTTTGACACACATGATAGTTAAAAATAACTAAATATTATTTAACTCAAGAAACTGGTTTAAATTTGACCCTCCAATATTTAACAGTGTATATGAACTGTTCATAAGGAACGCGACCTTTACAAATCAACTAATAAAATCATAGCCGAA
Organism: Odontomachus brunneus; assembly: GCF_010583005.1. Classification (NCBI taxonomy): domain Eukaryota; kingdom Metazoa; phylum Arthropoda; class Insecta; order Hymenoptera; family Formicidae; genus Odontomachus; species Odontomachus brunneus. The sequence continues at coordinate 590,216 of NW_022639573.1, read as the reverse complement.
TTCACGCGCAGCTCTTTATTCAAACACTTAAATTAAAAAAAAGCAAAATAAGAGAAGGAAAGGAAAAGAGAAATGAGGTTTTAAACATCCGCCTTGTTACTTTCTCATATTCCTCCATCCGACATTGTCGTGTCTTTCTCCCCTGTCGCTCGGCGCGACCGAGACAATTCCGCGGGAAATATGTAAAGCAAAACGTCGACGATTTGCTCCGCTCTCTTTCCTTTGCGGGCGTCTCGCGACTGCTCTCGTGTCCCCCGCGAGGAATACATCCCGGGATGTATCCCCCGCCGGCAGACTTAGGTACATCCACGCTGGATTTACGCGCGATATATTTGTTTTAAAGTCCCGGATTCCCGTATCCTCCCGTCCACCTACTCACCCCTACGAGTACGGCGCTGTGACTTGGCCGTTTTCACCGTCCCGGGCTCCGCGCGCCCCTCCCGCCGCCCCCATCAGCGTTCCTCTTCGTCGGATCGCTGGTGCTGCTGCTCCTCTTCTTCTTCTTTGCCTCGTCTCGTGTATTTATGAGGGCGGGATGGCAGAAACGGAGGGTACGCGCGCACGGGAGTTATGGCCCGAATAAGTGCTCTCGACCTGGAACAGAGGTTCTCAGTGGAGGACGGAGGTAGTATTGGAACGCCGCGAAAAAAAGGAGGAAGCTGGAAACGGGGATAGAGCGTTTTCGGAGGAGGACGATTGGAAATAAAAACAGCGCGATGCGCGGTGATGCATCGTCATGGAACGATCTCCCCTTTCCCTTCTGCTCTCATATATTTCCGAAAGAGATCGCGTTGAGATATTGCCCGATCACTAGAATTTTCGTGATATAATTAGTAACATGGATATGTGTGATCGTGCAGCGTGACGCTAGAATTTCATGCCCGCATGCAAAGAATTTTTCTTAAAAATATAAATATTCGTTAACCAAAGAAGTATCATAGCTTACTTCTTGATAAGTTTCCTGACAGTTAAATCATGTGTCTGACTCTGTCCAATTTGAAGAAAAACGAAGACAGACATATGATTTAATTTTTAGGTAACTTATCAAGAAATTGGAATAATCGATCCTAAAGGATATACTTATAATGTAGAAAAAGTTTCAAGAAAGCATGGAGAGTTTAGAACGTAAAAAATAAAACTTGCGCAGAAGAAATATTTTTCCAAGAAATATAGAACTTTTCTAACGGTTTTGAAACGCGTGTGAAAGAATTACAATGGTAAATTACATCCTTCACCCATGTCATATTACATATGCATTGCTTATAATGACAGATTGGGAAAAAAGTTTGATTGAATTAACCTGACAATGTGGAATCAAATATGTTTTGGTTGAAGAAAAAAGAATTTCTAGTTCTTAAAGCCAAATTTGATTTTCAAGAATCAGAAATTCTGTTTCCTTCAGTCAAAAATCAGTTCAATTAGTTGATTTGTGGAACAGTTTCCTTTTGCAAACGATGACGAGCAATGCAACACGATCGGCACGATAGCAAATGTCCATCATTGCTCAGAAACGCAACAAACATTTCGTCTTTTTGAAATTCCCATACACAGTAGTACTATACGTTATACAATAGTTACTACCCGAGATAAAATTTTTCCATACTAGCGTTAAAAATAACGAGCAATCCAAGCTGCAACGTTGAAAATACGTACATCAATATGGAGTTTTTTATCTTTTTAATATTTTCTTGTACACACGTACGGTAAATTTGTACGCACAAAAAGATACATACACTGTATCCAAGGAAATATTACTTGTTTCAAACATTTCATAAGTTTATATATCCACAAATTTATTATAAATTTATAATCATCAAGCTTATTCAAGATACATTCCGAGTTTTAATAAATTTAGCATTTCAAAATGTTAGCGTTTCAAAAATGTTAAAACAAAAATTCTGTTTTGCTTACTAGAATTAGACCAATTTTTTCTTTTTCCTTCGACAAAGTTTTATAATATTATAAGGAGAATATTGTAAAGAAGAATAAATTCTTCTTTTGAATATATGATAATGAGCTTTTTCAAAATTAATGATGAATGTATTCTAACGTTATTATAAAAAAATGTCTTGTTGAAAATTATTAAAAAAGAAAAAGAAGAACAGTGAACTAAGTAGCCGCTTTTTTGAGCTGGGGAATAATATTTTTCTGTGTATATATGTCATCAGATTACAAAATATATATCTGATGAAAATATTAATTTATTGCTGTCATGTATAAATTTTGGCTTTGATATGAGTATATCCCAGTGACGTAACATAAGTCTTGCAAATGACATTATTGGTAAGTTAGATGGTTGAACAAAAATGTTCTACGTATGCGAGAAGATGAAAGAGAGAAAGAGAGAGGATGGCATACGCGATTTCGACCCCGTCCAAATTCGATCATCCCGCTTAATCTCCCGGTCGAACGTACGCGGTGTCGCAATAAGACTTCGCGATCGCCTTTGATGTCGATCGTCGAAGTACGAATGCTCGTTCCATTGTTGCGATTGTTGCGCGAAGGCACAGTGCCTATGAGTCGCGTAGAAGGGCGGAAAAGGCGCCGCGCACGGGCGAGGCTTCGGCGACAGTTTCGGCGTTCATTAAGCGCGAAGAGATGCGCGTGCTGGAGAGAGAGACGAGGGGTGCCATTGAAAACCGACTTACGCGAGTCCCCATGGCTTCGCCGTGTCATTATTTCGAGCGACGCGAGACGCTGCGCGAGCGAAAGAGCCGGGAGATTTATTGCGCTTCGCGTCGCAAGTTTCGCGGAGAATGCGCCGGTCGTGGCGGAGGAGAAAGTAGCTGGCGTCTCGCCGGCGAGTCGCGCGAGCTGGCGAACGATATATATCGAGCAGCAGTCGCGAGAAGAAGCGACGCGGGGATATGGCGGTTTTCTTTTCCAAAGTGGACCCCGACATCCTTCTGAAATCCGCTAAACGACGTGCTACGATCGAGAGATATATTTCAGGCGATGAAGCAGTGAGCGCGTAGGTATGAATAGAGGATGCAGTAAGGTCGGAATGTCCCGGGAAATTGTACGAATTTCAATCTACAATCATCTTGAAGACACTTATGTATCTCAAAGAATCTCTCTCTCTCTTTCTTTCTCTCTCTCTCTCTCTCTCTCTCTCTCTCTCTCTCTCTCTCTTTCACTGCGGAGTCGCGGAGAGATGAGGAAAAATCGAGTAGAAGCGACGTCGCCGACAACGCATTGTCGGCATCGGCCAATTACCTTCCTTTTCCGGCGCGCGCGCGCTCTTTCCTTATCATTTGAATTTTCTGTGTAACCGTGGATAGATGAAGAAGGAAAAGGTGGCACAAGGGAAGGTAGACGGGCAGGCGGGGGTCTCAGGGAAATGGGTGAGGAATGGAGTTCGCTCGCTTCGCCTCCCGTTTACTTGCCAGTCCTTATTCGCTTTGCCCGTCGAGCGTCATCTCCTCATTCAGCCAAAGTCTAATTAAAGTGCAGCTGCAAGTTAAATTAAAACACGATAATGTTGCCATGGGAAAGAGAGAGCGAGAGAGCGAGGTAGCGAGAATGAGAGAAACAGAGAGAGAGAGAGAGAGAGAGAGAGAGAGGAAGAGGGTCAAGAGAGGAGCGGATGGTTTCGTCGCCGCTTCGCCTCCGCCTCCACCTCTCGCGCACACCCGTTTTCCTCTTCTCTTCTTCTTTCTCCGTTAGCCGAACTTAAGCAGTCGCGCTCCAATCGTCCCGAACCATTCGCGAACTCCTCCAAGGAGTTCAGCCGCGAGTTGTTAAACACCCAATCCAAACTCCACCGTGTCTCCCACATGCGCCCCGTTCTTCCCACGCACTCCAAGACTATCGCGTAAAATCATCCCGGCTAGAAATTTATTCCGTAGTCCTGATCGGATGAATCCCAATCAGTGATGAAGCTTGTATAAGGCGATGTTACTGGATCCTAATTATTCATAAAATTCTGATTATTAATAATCCTTATTATTAACGAGATTCTAATTGCCGCGCTGCGTCATATAACTTGTCAGGACCCGACAATGTCACAACTTATGCACAAACCAGATAACTGATTGAGGTCAACCTGATCAGGACAATGGAGTAAATCTCCAGGGGTAGTATAAATTCCTCGATATTCCGGGGAGAAGGGGTGGCTTCAGTCGATAATTTGCTAACATTCAGGGCAAGTTCGTTCGTAGGGACAGTGAACGGACAGCTCGTGTGTCATGTCGCGGTGAGAAAAGTCGTCGAAGATCGACGACGCTTCGCCTCGGAAGAGGAACCGTGGGCGGGGGTGAGGCAGGGATGGGTAAATCGCTGGCAAGGTGGCAAGGAACGGGGTGCGTCGGAACTGGCGGCATTGTGGTCGGAGATAGAGATGGCTATCGGGCCGCGCCACGCGGTAATTGCCAGGAACTGCGGGGGGAAATTAAAGCTGCCCCGGTCTTCCGGCGGCCCATTGTCGGGTCTCGCGACACTGTTCCCGGTACCGTTCTATTTATCAGGAATGGCCGCCGAATAGAGAGGGGTTCGGCTGATAGGCTCCGTGTCACTGTGTCACCGGAATCGAAACGCTACCGGTGTTTCTCCGCTTTTTGCCGCTCTCTCTCACTCTCTCTTTCTCCCTCCTTCTATCTTTCTATATCTCTCTCTATCTCGCTTTCTCTCTATTCCTCTCCCACTCTTTGTCGTTGCCATTGTCTTCACTCCGCTCGCTACGCAAATACTTACGCGAACCTTGCGAAATATTCGCTGGTCTTGGCGAACGCAGTTCACAAATAAATGATACGATTTCCGACTGCCAAGAGAACGGGGGGAGGGATTTTTATCGATATCTTCAATCTGTTTTCGAATCTGTACGAATTTTTTAATCTTAAACGGGAAGATGTGCCAGATAGATTTTCATGATTATCACGATGAGAGATAATCGATGATGAAAACTTTGCAATTTTTTTAATTATACTTATGAGAGACAAATATATCATGTTGAATTTATCATTAAATTTACATCATACAATAATGTAAGCTTTCTGTTATGTTAATGTAGCGATAAATTTATTAAAAGTTACACTCAGATTTTCATATTATATTTCGCATAACTTATTGCTTCAATCAACTTTTGAGCAATTATTCTTTTTGCATTTCTATTTCATTAATAGTGTGATAAATATGAATGAGAAATCATAAGCGACGCAAAATAGAAGTTGATTATAAAATTGCTGTTAAATTTATGCATATCTGCACGGAAAAATAAGCTATGTCAGTAACGATCTGTATGTAGTAGCTAAATTTCTTTGTAACCTACGGATATCTAAAAGTACAACCGTTAGTATATATATTTAACTATATAATCGATATAGTACTAACAGTAGCACACAAAAGTCCTAATCATCGCAGATTTTTTGTTTCAACAACAAATACATTTTCGACATAATTAGCTGTGGTAGCGAAATTTTTTTTCCGTGTGTCTACCTAGATATAAATCTTTATTATATATTATTATACTTATATATGTATTTGCATTGCGATTATATGCAATGATCGGCATTTTTATTTGTTCGTCGGATATTATTAGGAAAAATTATAATATTTCGAAAGGTTTAATCTGAATTGGAAACAACAATGCTTAAGTCGGCAACGTGTCGGCATTTATTAGACTTGAATAGAGAAAGAAATTTTCAAAAGATGGTTAAATACTATCAGATTTATTAAAATACCTTTATAAAAAGATAGATCTAAATTTATACAAATCCATTTATAGAAATAGACCTATAGATTTATAAAAATACATATTATTCTATATCTTTTATTTATAAAAATACATATTATTCTATATCTTTTATTTATAAAAATACATATTATTCTATATCTACAAATAAAATATGTTTTTAGCGAATATACAATTTACTTTTCACGTGTTCTTCCTCTTTCATAAATTTCACGTTTACTTCATTTAGATCCCGATTAAATTTTTTTGTTTTCACAACCGGCGCGATCCGGCATGTCGCAGACTTGAAGCTTCGGATTAAAATGCAGTCTGTCACCCTTGTCGTTCATATAGGGACATTCCTGTAAGATTTTACTACCCGCGCGACACATGTAGAATTTCGTGCAATCGCTTTCGTGAGCAAGATGGATCGTTGTGCCTATTGGATCCTGGGCTGGACACTCTGTAGGAATTTCGTCCATGAGGATTGGTCTATAATGTTCGATAATTTGCACGTTTAGTACTTTATCTAGATGCCGATCGAATTTTTTGTTCTCACAACCAGCCACATCCGGCCAGTCGCAGGCTTGAAGGCGCGGATTGAAATGCAGTCTGTCACCCTTGTCGTTCATAAAGGGACATTCTTGTAAGATCTTATTACCTTTAACGCATTTGTAATATTTCGTGCAATCGCTCTCGTGAGCAAGATGAATCGATGTGCCTATCGGGTCCTTGGCTGGACACTCTGTAGGAATTTCCTCCATGAGGATTGGTCTATGATGTCCGATAATTTGCTTCTTTTGTATTTTGTTTAGCATTTCCTTTAGATACCGATCGAATTTTTTGTTCTCACAACCGGCGCGTTCCGGCCAGTCGCAGACTTGAAGGCCCGGATTGAAATGCAGTTTGTCACCCTTGTCGTTCATATAGGGACATTCTTGTAAGATCTTATTACCCGCAACGCATGTGTAGAATTTCGTGCAATCGCTCTCGTGAACAAGATGAATCGTTGTGCCTGTCGGATTGTTGGCTGGACACTCTGTGAGAACTCCCTCCATGAGGATTGGTCTATGATGTTTGATAATTTGCTCGTTTACTTCATTTAGATCCCGATCGAATTTTTTGTTCTCACAACCTGCGCGTTCCGGCATGTCGCAGACTTGAAGACTCGGATTGAAATGCAGTCTGTCACCCTTGTCGTTCATATAGGGACATTGTTGTAAGATTTTACGACCCGCGCTACACATGTAGAATTTCGTGCAATCGCTCTCGTGAGGAAGATGGATCGTTGTGCCTATCGGATCCTCGGCTGGACACTCTGTAGGAATTTCATCAAATCCCTCTTTCTCTGCGTTGATCACGCTCCACGACGCCAAGAAGACGGTGGCGATGACGATTAGGTGTATCCCTGTTTTGGAAAGCAAAATTTAGTCAAAATCGATTAAATAATACTATTTAATTAATTAAGAATTAATTAATGGTTCGAAATTAGAGTCAATGGAAAAATACATTGCGCAAGATACACTTATCGTGTGATATAACGCGATCGTTTAATTGTAATTGTCTTATTGGTAAAATTTACTTTATATATGAATACTCACCCTTCATCTTCTTATCAAAAGTGGAAGGAAGAAAGTGTATGTCGTATGGCACTATTGTATGTATGTCCTATTGGCACTGCACGATTCAGTTTAAATGCGAGAGTGATTCTATTAATTGGCTTTTATATACTTGCAACGTGTTATCAAGATGCGCATTGACGGATTATCACATCTGTCGATGACAGATATTCTCTTTATCCAGGAAGTGCAATAATCCAATTTCGCATGAGAATGTTTGCGTGAGACTCGCAGTTTACACATGTATGTCTCACAAACAACGCGCAATCTTTGTGCAATCATAGTATCAATGATTTGTCGTAAATGAATAGGATGTGAAAGAAAAGAATAGGAAGAAATGAATAGAATGCTTTTGAAAACTATAAAAAATTACACATATAACAAGTATCATTCACTTTATTCTTATCGCAACACGTATTTCCAATCAACCGCGGCTTTTATTTATTATTGATAAAGAGTAATGTATTAAAATCAATAAGATCACAAGGTAAATTGAGTGCGTGATTTCGAAGCGGAGTAACAAGCGACACATATACGTTATTCCGCTTCGAAATCAGCTGTTTACTCATCGTTGTTAAAAGGTAACCCATTTCTTTTACATACAGAGCCTGTTCTACCGCTTCTCGTGAGCATTCGTTTATACATTTTAATTAATTACGGAATAAATATTGAGAAAATTTCAGAATGATATATAACTTTTATGATTATTTTGACCCGTTTTACCTGTACATGGCGGTTGCTCGATCAGTTACCGGACACCCTGTATAAGACAAATATTTTGTGTCGAATTAATCGATAAATTTACATCATGCAATAATGTAATCTTTTTGTTATAGTGTAGCAACAATTTTACTAAAAGTTTCACCGAAATTTTTATATTAATTTTGCATAATATATGACGTGAAAAAATTGTTTATTGTTCTTTTCTCTCATATTTCTATTTCGCCATTTTAAGTGATAAATATGAACCACTTATAAGGTACCTTGAAAAGTTGACTAATAAAGTTGCTGTTAAATTAATGCATGTTTACACGGAAAAAGAACTGCAGCAGTAAGAATATGCGTAATTAAATCTTGTTATAACGTGTGGATACCTAAAAATATCTTATAATTGCTAATAGGCGCATATTTAGCTATAAAATCTATATAGATTTAATACTACTACCATAAACTACTATATAGTAGTAAAAAGGACCCCGCACAAAACCTATGGAAAATGGTTTTCGGTCAAATTGGCTGAAATTTCACTATGTTATAGTTTTCGCCATGCTGATAAAAAGTTATCATTGCACCAAGTCCCAAAAGTCAATATTTCCCAAGATATAAAGGGTCAAAGTAGTGAAATATGGTCATCCGCAGTATTAAGACGTATGTTATAAGTATAAGTAATACATTGATATTTATTCACGAAATAAATAAAAATCGATTTTTACATATATATATATATATATGTAATAAATATTTAGTTTCGCAATATATATGTATATGTATATACAGGGTGGGGTAAAAATATTGGACCGTTGAAATATCTCGAAAAATATAAGTTTTATAAAAAACTGTTTCAGATCTTAAAAAGATCTATTGTATTTACTGATTTTAGCAGATTGATCTTGGGTGGCGTTGCCAAGGTCAAAACTTATATTTTTCGAGATATTTCACCAGTCCGATACTTTTGCCCCATCCTGTATATACATATATATTGCGAAACTAAATATTTATTACATATATATATATATATATGTAAAAATCGATTTTTATTTATTTCGTGAATAAATATCAATGTATTACTTATACTTATAACATACGTCTTAATACTGCGGATGACCATATTTCACTACTTTGACCCTTTATATCTTGGGAAATATTGACTTTTGGGACTTGGTGCAATGATAACTTTTTATCAGCATGGCGAAAACTATAACATAGTGAAATTTCAGCTAATTTAACCGAAAACCATTTTCCATAGGTTTTATGCGGGGTCCTTTAGCAGCAAAAATTTTTATTCAGTAGCAAAAATTTTAGTTACAGCAGCTTTTTGGTTGCAACAAAAAATATATTTTTAGTAAACTATAATTAATTAAGCAACGCGCGGGAAGTCGTTTTTTCATATGTCTATCTAAGTATAACTCTTTATAATAATGTACATATTTGCATCTACATTGCGATTATATGCGATCATAGATATTTATAGTGGTTCCGTCACAATTGAGTTATTATGTTCCGGAATGTTTTATTTCAATCGAAAATGAAAACGACGAAATTGCTGATGCGCGTTATCCGAGGCTTGAATCGAGAGAAATCTTCAAAGGACATGGTTATACGTTGTTCGATTTATTAAAATATTTTAGAGAAGTTTACTTATGAATATACAGTATGATTTTATATCGGACGTACAATTTGCTTTTTGCGCTCGTCTGTATTTTGATCTTCTTTTTATTTACCTCCTAAGATTTTCTAAGATTAATTCTCCACATTCTTATCTTCATTATGATTTTTACAATCTACTTCACTTTTACGGGAGCATTTATCTTTCTTTAAATCGTAGTAATATCCCCAGGGACATTCGTACAAACGCATCTTCCCGTTTTCGCACTGGTAGAACAATCTGCAATCGCAGTGGTGACGCCATGGGTGTTTAGGTCTAGGTTTCGGGCAATCGCCATCAGAGGGGTGGCCATTGCCTTCGCAACCGGCTTTGTCTTTGTCCTCGCACCTTCGACGTTTCGGGCTAAAGTGCTCACCGTTTTTGCAGTGCCGCAACACCTGATCCTTTTCTCGACACTTATAATATTTGGTACAGTCGCATTCGTGAGGTATCAGCTCGCCCTCCCGGGTGCACTTATATCGTGACTTTCTCTCGCAGTCCGAGTCCCCGTACTTGACGCAGCCCTGATCTTTTTTGCTGAAGTACAGATCCTTTGGACACTCGCCCAAGACTTTTTCGCCCTTCACGCACTTGTAATATTTGGCGCAATTGCAATCGTGTGGTAACAGAACACCATCCTTACAATTACCATGATCGTTGCCATCGCAGCCTGCTTTATCTGGCCAATCGCAAACTTTGAGACGCGGGTTGAAGTGCAATCGGTTACCCTTATCGTCCATGAAGGGACAATCTTTTTCTATTTTTTGACGCCCGAGGCACATATAAAACTTTGTGCAATCCCATTCATGTGGGAGAAGAATCGTTTCGTTAGAAGGATTTCTATCAGGACATTGATTATCACCTCCACCTCCACCTCCACCGGAGTTCTTACAACCAGCCTGATCCGGCCAGTCGCAGACTTGAAGGCGCGGATTGAAATGCAGCTTGTCACCCTTGTCGTTCATATAGGGACATTCTTGCAAGATCTTTCTACCTGCATGGCACTTGTAGAATTTCGTGCAATCACTCTCATGAGCAAGATGGATCGTTGTGTTCATCGGGTCCTTGGCTGGACACTTTTTAGGAATTTTGCCCATGAGGATTGGTCCATAGTGTTCTTCCTCTTCCATAAATTTCACGTTTAGTTTTTCATCTAGATCCTGATCGAATTTTTTGTTTTTACAACCGGCGTGATCCGGCATGTCGCAGATTTGAAGGCGCGGATTAAAATGCAGTCTGTCACCCTTGTCGTTCATATAGGGACATTGTTGTAAGATTTTACGACCCGCGCTACACATGTAGAATTTCGTGCAATCGCTCTCGTGAGCAAGATGGATCGTTGTGCCTATTGGATCGTTGGCTGGACACTCTGTAGGAATTTCATCAAATTCCTCTTTCTCTGCGTTGATGACGCTCCATGATGCCAAGAAGACGGTGGCGATGGCGATTAAGTGTATCCCTGTTTCGAATAGCAAAATTTAGTCAAAATCGATTAAATAATACTATTTAATTAATTAAGAATTAATTAATGATTCGAAATTGGAGTTATTGTGGAAAAACACATTGCGCAAGATACACTTATGGTATGATATAATGCGATCGTTTAATTGCAATTGTCTTATTGGAAAAATTTACTGTATATATGAATACTCACCCTTCATCACCTTATCACCTATTCTCAAAAGTGGAAGGAAGGAAGTGTATGTCGTAGGTCCTATTGGCACTGCACGGTTCAGTCTAAATGCGTGAGTGATGGCATTAATTGGCTTTTATATACTTGCAACGTGTTATCAAGATGCGAATTGACGGATTATCATATCTGTCGATGACAGATATTCTCTTTATCCAGGGAATGCAGTAATCAATCCAATTTTGCAGAATATTTGCATGAGATTCGCAATTTACACGCATGTATGTCTCACAAACAATGCGCAATCTTTGTACAATCATAGTATCAATGATTTGTCGTAAATGAATAGGATGCGAAAGAAAAGAATAGGAAAAAATGAATAGGAAAAAGAATAGGAAAAAATGAATAGTTTTTCAAAACTATAAAAAATTACACATTTAGCAAGTATCATTTACTTTATTCTTATCGCAAAACGTATTTCCAATCAACCACGGCTTATATTTATTATTGATAAAGAGAAATGTGTTAAAATCAATAAGATCATAAGGTAAATTGAGAGCGTGATTTTCGGTTAGATAACGACCGCGACTCTCTCTCTCTCTCTCTCTCTCTCTCTTTCTGTCGTTATCTTCGTCTTCGTTCCACTCCGCTACGCGAATACTTACGCAAACTTTGCGAAATATTCGACAGAATATTGGCGAACGTGTTCCACAAATGAATGATAAGATTTCCGGTTGCCAACAGAATAGGAGAGGGATTTTTATCGATGCTTTTAATCTTTTTTCGGATCTGTATAAATTTTTTTAATCCTGAACATGTTTACGCATATCCCAGATATACTTTCATAATTATCACGACGTGAGACAATCAGTGATGAAAATTTAGCAATTGCTTTAATTATGTATATAAGACAAATATTTTATGTCGAATTAATTGATAAATTTACATCGTGCAATAATGTAATCTTTTTGTTACAGTGTAGCAACAAATTTACTAAAAGTTTCTCCGAGATTTTTCTAAATTAATTTTGCATAATATATTGCGTGAAAAAAATTTTTTGTCGTTCTTTTCTCTCATATTTCTATTTCGCCATTCTAAATGATAAATATGAACCACTTATAAGGTATCTTGAAAAGTTGACTAATAAAGTTGCTGTTAAATTTATGCATGTTTGCACGAAAAAAGAACTGCAACAGTAAGAATATGTGCAATTAAATCTTGTTATAACGTGCGGATATTTAATATTTTATATTAGGACCTTAACTTAGTTTCCGCCCGCAAATGTTAGATGGCAATGCAAACAGTTCTAGTAGTCATTACTAACGAAACAGGTAGTTTGTGATTAATTTCGACATTTCTCGATAACATTCAGTCAGCATACACAATTATTTTCCTAAACAAC
>NW_022639573.1:550150-577344 GCF_010583005.1 Odontomachus brunneus | reverse complement strand
CACGCTTCCGAAATGTTGAAGAAGTGCGAGAATGGGTGGACGAATGGATTGCTTCGAAACAAACATCGTTTTATCGAGATGGTATCGCCCAGTTGCCAGAAAGATGGCAAAAAGTTGTAGAAAGTGATGGAAAATACTTTCATTGAAATAATTTAAATAAATTTTTTACAATAAATGCTTTTTCTCAGTATTTTTTGGGCGGAAACTAAGTTAAGGTCCTAATAATTGCTAATAGGCGCATATTTAGCTATAAAATCCATATAGATTTAATACTACTACCATAAATTACTATATAGTAGTATCAGTAGCAAAAGTTTTAGTTACAGCAGCTTTTTGGTTGCAACAAAAAATATATTTTTAGTAAACTATAATTAACGAAGCAACGAAGTCGTTTTTTCGTGTGTCTATCTAGGTATAACTCTTTATAATAATGTACATATTTGCATCTACATTGCGATTATATGTGATTATAGGTGTTTATAGTGGTTCTGTCACAATTAAGTTGTTATGCTCCGGAATGTTTTATCTCAATTGGAAATGAAAATGACGAAATTGCTGATGTGATGTGCGTTATCCGAGACTCGAATCGAGAGAAATCTTCAAAGAACGTGGTTATACGATTTATTGAAATATTTGAGAAAAGTTCTACATTTACGAATATACAGTATGATTTTATATCGGACGTATAATTTGCTTTTCGCGCTCGTCTGTACTTTGAGCTTCTTTTTGTTTGCCTCCTAAGATTTTCTAAGATTGACTCTCTACATTCTTATCTTCATTATGATTTTCACAATCGGTTACATTATATTTACGGGAGCATTTATCTTTCTTTAAATCGTAGTAATATCCCCAGGGACATTCGTACAAACGCATCTTCCCGTTTTCGCACTTGTAGAACAATCTGCAATCGCAGTGGTGACGCCATGGGTGTTTAGGTCTAGGTTTCGGACAATCGCCATCATGGTGGCCATCGCCTTCGCAACCGGCTTCGTCTTTGTCCTCGCACTTTCGACGTTTCGGGCTAAAGTGAAGACCGTTTTTGCACTCCCGCAACACCCAATCATTTTCTCGACACTTATAATACTTGCTACAGTCGCATTCGTGAGGTATCAGCTCGCCGTCCCGAGTGCACTTATATGGTGGCTTCTTCTTGCAGTCCGAGTCCTCGAACTTGACGCAGCCCTGATATTTTTTGCTGAAGTACAGACCATGTGGGCATTCACGCAAGATTCTGTTGCCTTCCACGCACTCATAGTATTTGTCGCATTTACATTCATGAGGTAATAGAAGACCATCGTTGCTCCAGCGACATTCGTTGTCGGGAGGTGGACGTGTAGACCATGTCGGCTTCGTGGATCTAGTATGATCTGTGTGGCGGGTATACCACGTTGAGTGTGTGGTGGACCTTGTGTGTCGTGTAGGCCATGTCGGCTCCGTGGACCTCGTATGATCCGTATGACGAGTACGCCACGTTGAATGCGTGGATCTTGTGTGATCCGTATGCCGTGTAGGATACGTGCTTCCACGCGACCGGCAGCCTGCTCGGTCTGGCCAATCGCAGACTTGAAGACGCGGATTGAAATGCAATCTATCGCCCTGCTTGTTCATATAAGGGCATTTACGCAGGATCTTCTTGCCTCCTTGGCACATGTAGAACTTCGTGCAGTCGTACTCGTGCGCGAGATGGATTGTCGTGTCATTGGGATCCTTGGCTGGGCATTTTGTGGGAATTTCCCATGATCCGTCTCCTTCGTCTGGAATAGGTTCTTCAGTTATTCCAACACGGTCTTCGTCGAGATCATTGTCGTCGCAATCGGCCTTGTCTGGCCAATCGCAAACTTTACTGTGCCGGTTGAAGTGCAGTCGGTCACCCTTATCGTTCATGTAGGGACAGTTTTGTTCTATTTTCTGACGTCCGAGGCATATGTAAAACTTTGTGCAATCGTACTCGTGTGGGAGAAGAATCGTCTTGTTGCCGGGATTTCTATCGGGACATTTATAACCAGCTTTTACAGTGCGTGATATCCTGTTGTGCTCTTCCTTTGGAATTAACTTTTCGCTCGTCGCAAGAGTTTGGTCTCCGTTAGAGTTCTTGTGTTTGCAACCAGCTTTCCATGGCCAATCGCAGACCTGAAGACGAGGGTTGAAGTACAATCTGTCACCTTTCTTGTTATATTTCGGACATTGTCTCACGATCTTCTTGCCTGCGTGGCACATATAGAATTTCGTGCAATCGCTCTCGTGTGCGAGATGGATCGTAGTATCCTCTGGATCTTTGGCCGGACACTTTGTTGGAATTTTATCCATGAACGATGGATCATAATACTCTTCATCAAGAATAAGTTCTGTGTTCATTGCTTCAGCTTGGTCGTTATCAGAGTTCTTATGCTTGCAACCAGCGCTCCATGGCCAGTCGCAAACTTGAAGACGAGGGTTGAAGTGTAGCCTGTCTCCTTTCTTATTATATTCAGGACATTTTTTCAAGATCTTCCTACCCGCGTGGCACATGTAGAACTTGGTACAATCGCTCTCGTGTGCGAGATGGATCGTTGTATCTATTGGGTCCTTGGCTGGACACTTTGTAGGAATTTTGTCCATGAGGAATGGCATATGGTATTCCTCTTCGATAAATTCCAAATTGAGTACCATATCTTCATCCTGAATAAAATCTTCGATCCTACATATGATTGGATGCGGCCAATCGCAGACTTGAATGCGCGGGTTGAAATGCAGCCTATCACCTTTCTTGTTATAAGGGGGACACTGTTTCAGGATCTTCTCACCCCCGCGGCATATGTAGTATTTTGTGCAATCGCTCTCGTGAGGGAGACAGATCGTGGTGTTTTCCGGGTCTTTGGCTGGGCATTTTGTGGGAATCTTGTCGAATTCCTCCTCCTCCGCGTTGATCACGTTCCATGACGCCAAGAAAACGGTGGCGATGGCGATTAGGTATATCCCTGTTTTGAAAAGCAAAATTTTGTGAAAATTGATCAAATAAAATTCTCAATTAATTAATAGTTCAAAATGTGAATCGATGGAAAAGACACTTATTAGAGTCACTAAACAGAGTTTAGCCATAACGTGCGATTTCGTCAAAATCCTGCGAGAAAGAGAGACATATTTTCAATCTCTCTTTTTGCCTATCTTTTCTTAACCTAATCCTTTTAATCTAAGCTACTGCCATAGGTGATTGGATTATGTGGGATTTGGACGAAACATAGCGGACCAATCAAAAGTTATTTCCTTTATGGCCAAACTCTACTTAGAGTGATTCTAACACTTAGCACAAGATAGACTTGTCGCCTAATATAACCCTGTCAGTTTATTTTGTGTAATCGTTTCATTGGCGAAATGAACTTCACATCTTAATCCTCACCCTTCATCGCCTATCACCTAGTCCCGAATGTGGCAGAGAGAAAGTATACGTCTCGTACGTTCTACGTGGGCACTGCACGGTTCAATTTAAATTGTCACCTGAATAATTATACTAAGGCGTTTCGGCTTTTATAAACGCGTTATCACGCGATGCACATTGTATATCATCTATTATCATGGCTCATGGATTATCGTGTCTGTTGAATTTTCCTTTTTAAATCAGGAAAGGCAGTAATCCATCAAATTTCTCAGAAAAATTTTTGAGCGAGATTTACGCGCATTTGTATCCCACAAACAATACGCGATCTTTGTGTAATCGTAGTATCGGTGTTTTGACATGTTCAGATAGGACGCGAGCTTTTGAGAAATACAATTATACAATTAACAAATATCATTGACTTTATTCTTATCGCAAAATGTATTTCAAATCGGCTTGTATATATTATTGATAAAGAGAAATGTAATAAAATCAACAAGATTACCAAGTAAATTGAGAGCGCGATTTTTGGTTAGATAACGATCCTGACTTTCTCCCTCTCTCTCTTTCTCTTGCTCGCGCGCGCGGAACGTTTTATCGTTATTAAAACTTGCCAAGTTACATTTTGATGCATCGCGCTTTACGCCCGCGCGCGTAAATCCTTCGGTGCGTCACAATCTTCCGTTATCAGTCGGGGCCTTGAAATTTCATATAACGCGATAACATCAATTGATGTGACCGCGCCTTCAGTCACGATGTTATCTGGGCGCATAATCTGCAACGATGCAACGCCCGATATCGGCGGAAGCGTAAAATTAAAACGGAAAAACGTACGATAACGCGGATGTGTTTTAAAATTCGCAATTGCACACGTTTGCGTTGAATTTATCGTCGACTATCTATCTAACTACTATCAGGGATAGTTTATCGACGCTTCCGGAGGACTTTTTTCGTTTTCGAACTGTTTAAGTGATTGCTTTGTCAAGCGAAGATATCATCACGCGATTAATTGATATATACGGAAGTACGGTCGTAAAGTGATAACCACATCATGTGAAACATTCTCAAAAATGGACGTGACATGTCCGATGGATTTGATAGCCATGATAGCTTAAGAAAGCGTTAATAACATGCGTGATTTCAGTCGCGAAATAATGTGTGGAATCTCTTCTTCCATTCGACTCCCTCTTATCGTTAACTTAACGTTGTCGTCATTGACACTGCTATCTTCAGATTGACTAGTCTTTCGGTGCAACGTCCAGTTCGCATCAAATAATCGATAAAGCATGCAGTTAAGGAGGTATTGTCCGTGTAGTCTCTGCAAGCACTCACTGGAAAAGCCAGAGAGATACGTTAATACTTTCGTTTTTTATATACACGTTAAAACGACATATTTTTATTTTAACATCATATCTTATATAGTCATTCTACTTCATTTTATATTTTTGATCTTTAAACTTTTATTTCTGTATCACAATATAAAACTTTGCATCATTTTAAATACTTGAAATACATTAAGAAGAATTCCTCTATTATCAGAACAAGAGCGCGCTTACTATTTAATGATTGTCAGGGAAACAGGTCGAACAGTTACCGTTGCAAATCATTCTTCATCATTGGTCACTTTAACAAACATACCTTGTCTGTGATGTAAATCACATTTATTTAGTTTAGATTAGTTTAGATGTCTACATCACAGAAGTGTTGCAACAAATAGAAAATGACATATCATTTATTCTCACTACGGTATGTTATTTTCTGTACCATCAATAAATCATTTGTTGCGGGTGCTGATATTTACTTAAATTAGAAAAACTTTCCTTTAAGTGTACATTATGAAACAATCACATCCGATTAATATTATCGTATTTTTGAGGGAATTCTAAGCCAATTTTTCCTCTTGCAAAATGTTATCTGAGACTTAGTTGTTGAGCTATAAAGATAAATAGTCTCTCACGGGCCAGATACAGAAAGTAGCGGTACAATCCACCATCAGACACAGACGTTGGGCAATACGTGTGTGACACATTCATATATCTTAGTTTGAAAACTTTCAATGTCAATGTGATTGTGTATAATAGTAAATAAATTATTTTAACTTAATTGAATAAATTATTTTAACTTAATTGAATATGATTATAACATAACGTGTAAGAGTGAAATAGTCGATTGCGATCGCGCACGCGAACTTGTTCTAAGTGCAATATAAACTTTACAAATACGAAAAACTTTAAACATTAACGCGAGAAGAACGAAGCATTAATTGTACATTGAAAGTTTTCAAACTAAGATGTATGAATGTTGTCACATGCGTATTGCTCAATGTCTGCGTCTGACGGTGAATTGTACCGCTTCTGTTTACTTTCTGTATCTAGCCCGTGAGAAACTAACTATTTATCTTTATAGCTCAGCAGCCAAGTCTCGGATAACATTTTGCAACGGATAACAAGAGGAAAAATAGGCTTAGAGTTCCCTCAAAAATACGATAATATTAATCGGATGTAATTGTTTCCGATCATCCGTATGTAAAAATTGAGACATTTAATTGTTTTTCAATTATATTTTTCCTATGCCTAAAGATAACAATATTTTTATTTCTGTTACAACACGAGTAAAGATACTCCCAAAAGATGACGTCATATGATATATTAATGACGCATTAATAATGTTCTCACACGGAGAAGAATATTGGATTAATGTAAAGTTTGGTTTTAATAGACAAATGAACGCATTTTGTTTAAAGGATATAGAATGTGCGGTTCTTATGACTTGAATTTGGAGTTCTGTAAAAACTTAAGAACCAGAAATTCCGTTCTCTTCAACGAAAACGTATTAATTCGTTATTACAATAAAACTTTATGTTAATATGACTAAACTTTTTTCTTTATATAACATCAATAATATGTCGTTTGACGTTATTACGTCACTTTTAAGTGGAATAAATTTTAATACAAGCTCTGAATTAATATCGAATTGTTTGTGTCATATTTTTAGATACAATGTAAATTAATCTATAATTTTTTCAAAATTTTTTCATCATTTTTATGATACTGGTAATGTTGAGAGAATCTCTCTTATTCCCTTAAATTAAATAAATAAGAAAAATAAGATTTTAACGATGGCGACGGCGAGTCTCAGATTATCGCGATAAATTACTGGTGACTGGACTTAGGCACGAATCTTATCGCGATTTAGAAACTTCTTTTCTTCATATACTGACGTATGAGACGTCACCTGTGAAATCGAAGTGCGTATGAAGAAAAGTTACGTCTTATCGAATCAGCGAGTAGATCAGAGCTTCCGCTCACGTCACAAACGTGACGATTGCTGTTTTCTCGGAAAGGGATCTCTCGTTGGGAAACGTAAAGCTCGCGAATAGAGAACCGCAGAGTCACGTTTCTCTTTATCGTGCATACCGTCTAGACGTTCGCACTATTTCAGCATGAACACATTGACTGTAGCGTCGATTTCAATTGATTGTGCAATAGTTCAACTGTGAATTATTGCACAATGTGGGACCATTAAATTATTAAAGACAAATATTATATCGAACATTATCAAAGATAAGATAAGAATTAAAAATATAGTAATCTTTAATTATTAAAGACAAAGAAATACAATTTGAAACGTATATATTTTTTTACCTTTTTCTCATTGGCTTTCACTATTGGCTGTACACTTGGGCGCAAAACGATTATAATGTAATGGAATTAAAAGCTCATCAAACTGTTAAATTAAGAGTCATTACTGACGGTGTTACGCAATAATAATATAATTAATAACATAATTAACAATAATAATTAGTGCACAAGTAATGTAATTACTGCACAAGCCCGCTAATAACTCTCAATTTTGACAATTCGCTGAGGTCTCAATTTCATTGTGTTTGAACTGTTTTGCAACTAAGTACGGTCAATGAAAAGCTAATAAAAAAGGCAAAATATTTTATTAATATTTTTATAGTGTGAGAAAAAAAAGAAATATTTATTCTATGAATACTAATAATACATTTACTTAAATCTCTAAATTCTTCCATTTAAATAGAATAAACAATTGCTTCCATGAAAAGCTAAGATTTTAAGAAAATATATATTTGCTTATCTAAAAAATATTTTATATTAGTATAAAAATAAATATATATTATATTAGCGTGTAGCTATCGAATAAATACTTTTTATTTCTTAAATATTTTTCTTCCAGTATAGACCAATAGTTACGGCATTTAATCCTTTCAGTTTCGTTAGTTTACACGTGTCTTACAAGTTCTACAACTTAAGTCTAAAAATTACTTTTTTACAAAATAATCGATAAGATATCGAGGGCTCCTAGATTAAAAGTCAAGATTGATTAAAAATCAATCACAGCAAAACAAAAGATCTACAAGAGTCAAGCACAATGAGATGGTAGTGCGAGAAAAACTTTTTGCTCGTGCTTGGCTCTTATAAATTCTTTGTTTTTTTATAATTATTATTTGTAATTGTTTTTAATCTATTTTGCTACACATAACATATATATATATACAGGGTGTCCCGAACTTCCACGATGACCCTTGGTGAGAACGTAGAACGGATTGAAGTGAGTAAGAAAGTCCTGTGCCGTTTTGCGATATTCGCAATAATAGTCGAGATATTAATTAAAAAAGAATGGTGAATGATCACGCGCGATATGGTAGATGAGCTGCAGTGGGGCCGTCTGCCGTTGTATACTTATATATTAAGCCAAACTAAACAAAAAAGTCCTCTACCATTTTGCAAATGACCACATAGATTTTTAAATATTACAGAAAATTGCTACATATATGATTGTATACCATAAATTTTCTTTAATTAATATCTAAAAATCTATATGGTAATTTACAAAATGATTTTTTCGTTCAGTTTGATTTAATGTATAAGTATACAATGACAGATGGCGCACCTTCTACGTTCTACGTTCTCACCAAAGGTTATCATGGAGGTCCGGGACACCCTGTATATATATCTGAAGATCTCAAGACGAAAGGGTTAAATCGCCGGTGAACCTGTAAAAAAAAATGGGCGACGATTGTCCTGGCGATCACCTTCGAGTACGCTGATGATCAGCTTCGCGACCACAAGCTAGCTCAAATAAAATCTTCATGAGTTTCGTCGAAGTCGCGACTCCTTTGAGACTCGCGGAATCCACCGCGAGAAAATAAGGCCGCGCTGATAGATTTTCATCTCGGCCCGTCTCTTGCCGCGTCATAAATTCACACGCAGCCGCGATGCGTCGTCTCTCTGCTGTAGCGTTTTGTTGCTACCACCGTGTATCGTTGCTTCGCCCGGTGGCGTAACTAACAAATGACACGCGTGTCCGAGTTACCCGCGCGTGTATGCGGCGTTCGCGCAGAGGTAGGCGGATACACGGGCGAAGTACATTAATCAAGCGGTATGATACGCGTCCTTAACCCTTCCTCGCCCTTCTATCCCCTTCGCCATTCTGATGCACGTCCGTGCGTCTGTCCGTCCGCGGTCGAAACGAATTCATGGCCAGGGCTACCGCGGAAGATGATGCTTTCGTGAATTCATCTACTCTCTTAAAGTGAATCAGCAAAGCTGCTCTTGAGTAAATCAGTAAAAGGAGCCAATAATCAGAGGATGTTTACTGATTTTTCGTGGAAATATTCTCATGTTTGTTTCATCTGATATTTCACTGATTTTGACCAGAACATTTTCCTTGTACTAGAAATTCGTTGTACGCTGTAACTTTCTGCATCTTTGGCGATAGTATTACCAGCCTTCATGTGATTTGCGTATAATGACACAATCTGTATTTGCAAATTGTCAATCAAATAAATCAATAACAATCAATAATAATCAAATAGGAACAGTCGCTACTATCAACTAATTCTTTCAGCGAAATCTTACTGGTTACAGTGCTGTACTTATAATTGAACCACCAGTTATAAGTGTAGCATTTCAGTGAAGAGAGTATGGATCTTTCGTCGAATCTTCGCTCACGATATATCATGTATCTTCCAATTAATTTGAATTAATTTGCCGATTAATTTATTACTTTACGATTAATTTGAATTACCAAAAATGCGGTAAATAAATGTAATTTGTAGTGCATATATTTCTTACCTCGTTTCATTGACTTTTTGTTGATTGACTGTCTAGTTGATTTTTTAAATGTAATTAATTATACTTTACACGCATATTTATACTTTAATTTTTAATGAAACGCTGTATGATCGTCCGACGAGAATGATTTTAAGCAACGAGAATGGTCATAAGCAAATATTTTGTTCAATTATTTGTGGAATGAAATTATTTATAGCAGGAAGTATTAGTTATCAGATAAAACATCCAATTATTGGCATCTTTTCTTAGTCATTGACATTCTAGAAAAACCAGATTTTTCTACAGTGTCAATGACTAAGAGGACTGCCAATAATTGAGCGTTTTATTCTGACAAAAGAACTTCGCACACATGAAAAAGTTCACGACCATCTGTCTGCTCATAAATCGATTTTGCCAGCATCGAGATCGGCGGCCGAAATTTCCCGAGCACGTCGTTCGGTTGAAAAATAAGGCGATCAATTACAACCTATTTTTCGCGAATGCAATTAATTATATTTTATACACTGAGAGGAAAAAATCTAAAAAGTAAGAAAATGTTTATTAGATACTAATAGCATATATACTTATACTAATATACATATTTTTACACTGAAAAAAATGTGTTTCATAGGAGAAAGTTTATATTTTTTTTCAAACTGTTACTTTTTATAAAAATCGCTATTTATTCTGTTTAAATAAAAGATTGAAGTTTAAGTATGTTATTAGTGTATTCAGCGAATAAATATTTTCTATTTTCTAGATATTTATCCTCTCACACACAGAACTAATTTTTCAATAACATACTAAGAAAATAAATATTTAAAATTTAGTAAATATTTACTTTGTGGATACTGTCAGTATATTTACTTAAATGTAAATTTTTTTTTAAATAGAATAAATAATTGCTTTTATAAAAAACTAAAGTTTTCTTGAGATTTTAAGAAAATGTATATCTTCTAATTTGAAAAATATTTTATATAAGTAAATGTTATATGTTATATGTTATATAAAGTATATATAAAAAATATATAAGTATATATTATATAAAGTAACAATTATATATTTTGTTTTAATACACTCCCACTACAAGAATAAATCTTTATTATTTCTTAATTATTTTCTCCCTCAGTGCAGTTTAAACTTAAATTCAAGTTTAAATTCTGTTCACAAGCACACCAAATGTGCATTAGTAGGACAAAGAATATAAACTGAAATCTAAGTTTAACAAATTTATTATTGAAAAATCAGCCTCCAGTGTACGTAATTTGACGAGACGCAGTGGTTCAAATATGTCTGTCCAGTGCGGATCATTCGAGATAGCGTTATCTCGTTTAACTATCTGAAGAATGCAATTGTTCAGGGAGCAGGGGAAGCAACAGAAGAAGAACACAGCACTCGAGAAAGTTCACCATTCGTCCGCTTGTAAACCGATTTCGCCGCGCGATCGACGACTGAAATTCCCCGAGCACGTAGTCGGGCCACGCTGAAAAATAAAGCGATCGATTCGCGTCGGTTTGCCGGTACGGCAGATAACGCGCATGCCGTGGCGCGCCGCCCGGCTCGGGGATGCGGCGTGTTTCTCTCGTCTCGATTCATTATTCCGCCTTCATGAATATATCGCGCTATCGTCTTCCGCGCTCGCGCGCAGCTCCGTTTTCAATTTTCTCCTCGTCGGCGTCCTACGAGCGTGACGATACATACATACAGTGTATGCCACACTTGGCGAGGCGCGGCTCGCACGCGCGCGCCCGTCGTACGCGCGCACAAACGCGCATGTAAAAGCGCATATGTACATACCACGGCGCGTATATGCACGCATATGTACACGCTGCATGACCAGAGCACGCGTGAGTTCGCGCGCATAGCTTGCGAACGCGTACGCGGAGCCGGTGCAGCACGTCGTCGTCGGAGAGAGCGCAGAGACCGAGGACGCAGAGCGCGCGTATGCGCTCGTACAGGCATATACATAGGTATATATGTATATGTATGTATGTATATATATATATATATATATATATATATATATGTATATATATATATGTATATATACACATATACATCTAAATGTGTGCGTACGGTACGTATATACGGACGCGAACGAGAAACACATATGTACGTTACGTACCGAGCGGCTGTATGTATGTACGAGCTCGCGAGGCTCGTACATACATAGTGGAGAGGCACAGGCGAGCTGGTTGCGGATAATTCAGGCAATCAGCGTAATGTTGCGGCGGTGAGGACCCTCCAGCCCTCACTACGTATATAATACGGTACCTACCTACGTACCTACCTACCTACCTACCTAGCTACCTACCACCTATCTACCTACCAACCAACCAACCAACCGACCGACCAACCAAGCGTCGCTTGGCGGCGGGCTTCTAGATACGCGAGCCGCGCACCGAGTATGTACGCGCGGCCTGCAATCCCGCCTATGTACACGGCCAGAGACTGTCTACGCGCGAGAGTTAGGTAATAGCCACGCATGCCTATGGAATTGTAACGGGCGAGCCGCAGTACTGTCGCGACGGAGACGCCGCGACCGGATTCCGGGGATCCACCACCGCTGTCGGTTGTCGGCCTCACGGCACGACCTGCCGCTGTGACCCCGTGCGCGAGTGTGTATCGCGAAAAGCGCGACAAATTGCGAGATACTGTCTCGACAACGACCGCTGTCGCGTGATGCTGAGATTTCGCGAAGCAAGGCGACACGGTCGCCCAATTATCTCAGATGGACAGTTGGTCTTTGATAGACGATTTATGAAGGTTGCATCCCTTATATGAGTGGTCTATATGACATTCATCTTTATAGAATAAACATGGAATGACGAAATATAAATACGATAAAAGTACAAAAAAAATATGACCAAGATTTGCCGAAAACGATATGTAGGATGGAAAATGTAATATGCGTGGTTGAAATTTTGCGAAATAAAATAACAGTCCCAACTCTATCCCAAATCTATCCCTAGTCCCAAGTCTATCTATTCTTGGATTTATTCTTGTAGTGGGAGTGTATTAAAACAAAATATATAATTGTTACTTTATATAATATATACTTATATATTTTTTATATATACTTTATATAACATATAACATTTACTTATATAAAATATTTTTCAAATTAGAAGATATACATTTTCTTAAAATCTCAAAAAAACTTTAGTTTTTTATGAAAGCAATTATTTATTCTATTTAAAAAAAAAATTTATATTTAAGTAAATATACTGACAGTATCCACAAAGTAAATATTTACTAAATTTTAAATATTTATTTTCTTAGTATGTTATTGAAAAATTAGTTCTGTGTGTGAGAGGATAAATATCTAGAAAATAGAAAATATTTATTCGCTGAATACATTAATAACATACTTAAACTTCAATCTTTTATTTAAACAGAATAAATAGCGATTTTTATAAAAAGTAACAGTTTGAAAAAATAGATAGATATATATCAAGTTGACTTCAACTTCACTAATTATTTTATAAAGATAACATTCCTTATGAGTGGTCTATATGACATTTTTATCGCATAAAATGATGAAAGACAAATACAACAAAAATATAAAAAAATATGACCAAGATTTACGACATGTAGAATGAAAAATGTGATGTGTGCGTAGCTAAAATTTTGTGAAATAAGGTAACAGTTCCAACTACTCCAGACGTATATATATATAAAGTTGACTTCAACTCTTATTCTTCAACTAATCAGTTTGTAAAGATCCCTTATGGGTAGTCCCTATACAGTGAGTGCAAAAAGTATTCGTACACCAGAGATTGTTTTGACAAAGGCTTGGTGTACGAATACTTTTTACACTCACTGTATATAATACTCATATTTATTACATGGAATGATGAAACTCTAATACATCAGAATAATCATGAGAGTCGATTTGGCAAAAGAGTCTCCCTCGATAAATAGTTACTAAACGATGGCTAAACGTTTCTCCGAATGAAGTTGCCGTGCTTTTAGCAAATTAAGAGACACTGCTGATGTATCCGCGCTGTAATTAGTTATGACAGAAGTCGAAGATATACTGTGATATACATAAATTTGACTAACATTCAAATATTGTTATCCTTCCGCAATTTAAATTATAAACTTGTATGGACTTAGAAGGTTTAAGTACATCTCTTTATTTCGAATATTGCTTTGTAAACTGTTCACAATTAATCATAACGATAATAATATAGGATAATAATAATAATAACTCGGGAAGAATACATGGCACATGATACACGACATAAAGTGCAGTTACACAAAAAATCAGAGTTGTAGATAATTAAACACTTTTATAATTAAATTACAGTCTAATTACTAATTACTTTTTATGATTGTGATTAAAGTAGAATTTAAATACAAATATTTTTGGAAATTGTACTTGGTGTCGAGATACAATAAAAATATTTTTTAGAATTGTAATTAATAATAATAACTTTTCAGAATTTTGTATATTTAAATTTAATTACAATTGATTTGCGCATAAATGTTTTTAATTATTTCTTTTAATTAATTTAAGGTCTAACGATTTTGCTTTAAAACCATGATATTTGTTGCTTATATTGATATTAACCGTCCCTTTTAATGTTCAACTGACAAATTCATGAGAATGAACTCTCTAAATATCTTGGAATGAAATTTCACTCAAAAAGTAGAGTGACAGCCGAGTCACTCGTTGAGTAAATATTTTCACTCAAAACTGAAGAGTAAATCTGGTGCATTCACCGCTATTCACTTCAATCGATTAAAACATCCGCTCATATGGAATCAGAATCCACTCTAATCTTAGATGAAACATTCACTCTTCTGATCTCGAGTGACAGTATTTTCACTATCACTTCGAATGTAAAAATACTACCACTCTTCACTTCAAGAATTTTAAAGAGAATGGAGGTTACCCAAACTTTCATTCATTTGAATAACTC
Organism: Odontomachus brunneus; assembly: GCF_010583005.1. Taxonomy (NCBI): domain Eukaryota; kingdom Metazoa; phylum Arthropoda; class Insecta; order Hymenoptera; family Formicidae; genus Odontomachus; species Odontomachus brunneus. The sequence continues at coordinate 562,984 of NW_022639573.1, read as the reverse complement.
ATAATTAGGACCGTTACCTTGATCCCGAGCGTGTTATCGCTATCGGATACGCGTCAAACGATAACGACTCTACGGTATCAAGGAGACGTTGATGCGCGGCGCAAATGGAATGATCGAATTGTTTGTTTGCTCGGGTCGCGCGCCGGAAAGTCGTGTGCGTGAAACACGCGCGAGAGACTGATCGATTCGTATCGATCAGTCGGCACGGTGTTCGCGGTAAACGCGAGTGCAACGCTTGCAACGAGTTGTCAGCGCAGCGCGCGCACATACACCCGGAGAACGAGCGAGCGAGCGAGCGAGTGAGCGAGCTGCGGGGTGGTTTCGGATCACCACCGAGGTGGTGGACCAAGGATAGGTCCCGAGAGTGACAATGCATCGAGTACTCTCGAAATGTCCCGGTGCGCGCGCTCTCCCTCTCGCTCGCGCTCCCTCTCAGTTTCGCGCTCCCTCTCAGTCTCGCCCATGTCGATCGTTGACGTTTGCTGCGCGTCTAGCCCTCCTTCCTCCCCTGTCTCTTAGTCCCGCCGCGCCAAACCCCCGTCTGCTGGTCCATTGATTGATGATAATTTGCCATTTCGATTCCAGATACTCATTGTCGCCGGCGACGCGGCCGCCCACGCCGACCACGTCAACGCTCCCGTTCTTTCGCGCCCCGCTCTCTCCAGGTATGCAATGTGACTCAGAGATAAGGATATAACAATTGAGACAAACATCCAAATAATTGCGTTTAAAGTGCATGAAGATCGCGATCGTTATCTGGATAATATTACTCCGATAAGATTTAGATTAATTTAATATCGGTACAATTCGCTAGATCATGTTTTAACTCAGTAAGAGACACAATTATTTCACAAATACGCTCAATTAAAGAATTGGTCCGACACTTTATTTTTTTTTAAGTTTCAGAAAATTTGCAAACACTTAATAAACATAGTCGGTTGCTGAACGCTTCAAGCACAATGATGTTGGAAACTCGTTAAACTGTCAGAATTGGAAATCATTACCGCGATGAGCTTACGTAGTAATAATATAATTGATAATAATAAACAATAATAATAATAATAATAATTAATAATATAATTATTGCGAAAATCTATCGGTAATGACGTTCAATTTTGACAGTTTGTTGTAATCTCAACTTCATTGTGTCTAAACCATTTTGCAGCTAAATGTGCACTGATAGGAAAAATATCTAAAAAATAAAAAAAATATTTATTCGGTGGATATTATAACATATTTATTTAAAACTATATTTTTTCATTTAAATAGAATAAACTATATATATATATATATATATATATATATATATATATATATATATAAATGTGTGTGTGTATATGAAAGTAAATATATATATGTGTTACTTCATAGTACTCATAAAAAAATGTAGTTTTTATTTCTTCGATTTTTTCTCAATTTCTTAGCAAGATATACCTTACTGCTCTTGTTTTCCTGGACTACTAAAAACATAGTAAAATTGAAAGGAATTTATGTGAAAGAAAACTATAATATTCTCTCCGTGTACAAAATGACTTCATTCGCTGAAAACAAAGCATCTCATAAAAGGGTCACTAAAAGATTAACGCTAGAACTACCGGCGCTTGACGACCTATTTCTATCAAAGCGGTCAAAATGACACACTTTTTTGAAAAAAAATATATAATGCAAATGTTTATTCTTTTTAATTTTTTTCAACATTAGTTAAAAATATAAAATGCACTGTTATAAACTTTTGTAGGAAATTACAAACTCATCATTTTGGCTCTTTTGATAGTTTTAATGTTAAGATAACATAAATAATTTTATATTTTATATAAAGCAATTAGTTTCAGAGATTTAAGGAATTGTCTTTGTCACGGATTAAAGTAAAAGTATTAATGCCTGGATATTAACAACGGTGGTATCTATATTCTTATTGTTTGATCTTTAAATATGAATAAGTAAACTTTCAATATAAATATATAAATATGTGTGTTTGAATACATATATTCTATGTTGAGAATATATTTATATCTTGAAATCAAAACAATAAGGACATCGAGAGTTAGGTACCGGTGTTATTAGTATCTAGACATTGGCCTTTACGTTTGTTCTTTACGGAAATGTCCAAAATGTCGTTATCCAAGCGGATTTCAAATGGCAATTCGTTCGTCAACAATCACCGAAACGTAGAGTAACGCGTCAGTTTCTTCGATCGCGCTCCTCTTCGAGCACGATAAAATCCGTCGCGCTCTTTGCTCCGCCGTCGTCTCGTAGAACAGCGGGCTCTAGTATTTCATCTTTTCAGCGGGTTTTCCGTGAAATCGGATAGGCTAGACTTACGCGCGCGCGAGGAACGTTATGCGAATTACGTCGGTGTCTCGAGTGTCGCCTGCGGTAATTTTACCGAGAAAATACCGAGAGACGCCGATGTCTCCCCGTAATAATAACGAAATGTAATCGATTTTCGAGAGTGCGGCGCATTAGCGAGGAAAGTCGCGAATAAAACGCGCCGTCGTGATCGATATCGTGTTCCCAGACTCGTTCGCTTCTCGCGACTTCGACGGCGAGTCGCAAAACTAAGATGAACGACGCCTGTTTCAAAGTCGGGGAACGTCGACGGTTTTTGACCTATGAGCGATAGGGATGTGAGAAGACTTGCGCAAACCGCAAGTTTCAAGAGGGAGTCGATAAGTGACAGAATTTTATTTCTCGCTCAATACCAAGAGAAATTTATCTTAACCCTTCGCGCACAATGTTGGTTCCGTGGGACCTGAACGAACATTCAATCGCTCATCAATTTTCGTAAAGGGTGCGAAGAAAGTTCAAAATAGCGCAAATCTATTTACGAATTCTGCTTTTATTACGCTACTATCTTATAGCTGAGACTTTTCTATATCTCTGGAACAAAAATATTGATTTTCAACAAAGTTATTTGGTAGTTCATTATCCGGGTTTAACAGATTCAGATTATACGTTTCAAAATCTGCTTGCATATCTTAATTTTATTTCGCTACTATTTTATAATTGAGAACAAAAATGCGTTAAAATATATTAATTTTAAAAAAAGTCATAGTAATTCAAAGTTATCCAGGTCTAATAGACCCAAGTTATATACGTCCAAAAATCTGTTTGCATATTTTGATTTTATTATGCTACTATATTATATTTGAGCGTTTTTTTTATTCCTGTAAAAAATGTGTCTGGAAATTCTGATTTTCCATAAAGTTATATGATGTTTAAAGTCGCGGGGGTAATAGAACCTCTTATAGAGCCAGATTGTACTTTATGTCTCAAAAAATATGATTGTACACGAAATATCAAGAGACGTTCGATACAAAATTTCAAGATACTATTAAATCGTTTCAGAATTAAAAATTTCCGAGTATGGTTCCGAGTATGATTCGTTAGCGCTTTTCTTTTCTTTTTTTCTTTTCACGTAATTTTCACTTATAAAATGATTGAAATCGAGCATATAGACGAACGAGATAAGATTGGCTTCATGCTAATTTAAATAAAAAACAAAAGTTATTATATTCTAATTATCGGGAATATTTTTACGCTTTTTTTCAAAGTAAAATAACAATAGCAAACTCCACTGATTGCAAAATAGTTGCAAATAATAAAATATTTTTTAAAGTGCAAACTTGTACGTATTTTATATGTGACCTTTTATCCTAAGTTATTAACCAGCACCACAGTAAGATGGCCACATTGCAGTATATTAGTATTTCGGTTATTACTGAACAAAATACATGGTCTACAGGATCGTTTCTGAACATACAAAAACATAGATGAAGGTTTTCTCTATTATGTCAATTACAACAATTAGTTGGAAAGTTCAAAATTCTGAATAACTTCGAAATTCTGGAAGGCGTAGCATCTCATCCCAGTCTCCTCTGACGCGAAGCGAAATGCGGCCATGCTCTACAAGCGTCATTCGTCCTCTGGAAACCAGAGGAGGATTTAAACACTCGTAGTAGCAGCGCTTAATTTTTCCTTCTGCCGGGACTTTATCGTCTTATCGCGGTCGGAGATCTCCCGCTTTCTTTATCTCTCGGCCTCTTTTTTTCTCCGCTAATTTCCTCGAGCGGAATCGAGCAAGAGAGAGAGAGAGAGAGAGAGAGAGAGAGAGAGAGAGAGGAACAGAGGCGATCCGCGTGCGCTGATAGTCAGAAAACCCGCGGAACGAGGAAAAGTTTCGCGTCTCTCCGCGAGGAGAGTAAAGCGGTTTCTCCGTCCCAAGCACCGCCACCAGCGGTGTCAGCCCTGCCACAGGGTTGGGGGGAGGAGAAGTCACGGGTTTCGCGGTCCCACCACTCGCACACCCTCCTACCCTCGACCGCGGTTGTGATTTCTTTCGGAGCGGCCTGGCGCGGGGGACCGCTTTTCAAAGGACTCAAAATTACTTTCTGGATAAGCTGGATTAGAGTTTGCTCCCGTGCCGCATCCCAGATTAGACTGCCAACGACGACGACGGCGATGTCGACGTACTCGCGATTCCGTTCCTTCGATACTTGTTTTCCCCAGAGTATGGAGTTTTCGCGCGGCGAGAATGGACTGAATTTTACGGGAGAGAGAGAGAGAGAGGTGAAAGGATTATTTCTGCAATAACAATCGATAATCGCGTCGACCTCATCCGCGCGAATCAGTCGTGCGTGATCGAAGAGACGCGCGAATGCGAGTCACCCATCGTCCTTCGTCGCTTTCGCGTGTCTCGTCGTCGTTTTCACCGTCACTTCGTGTTCCGCTGGTGACTCGCGGCTTCGCTCTTTCACCAACGACCTGGGGGCCCCGACGCTCTCAGGGCGAATCTGGCACGCGGAGAGCCTGATTCGAAGTCGCATTGGTAGGCAGAGCGTAGGGCAAACTTTAAGAGGGTTGCTTTTGTCGAGACGTTCGCTACCCTTTAAACCGCCTCCTGTCCTCACCCACATCCCCTGCCTGTTCTCCACCCTGGTAGCCCGCGTATCTCGTCCCGCCCTCGCGCGATTTTCCTCTCTCTGTCCTCTTTTCTCCTTTGCACCCTTGGGAAACTGACTCGCTCTTTCTTCCTCCTCCCTCCCCCCTCTCTTTTCTCTCTCTCTCTCGCTCTCTCATCCCCTCGCCGATGGCTGAGTTCTCGCCGTCGTCTTCTCCGCCGCGCTCCTCGACGAAACCCGATGGCGAAACCTAGGAGACCAGATTAGAGGGGGTGAAACCCGCGCGTCGACGCCGGGTACTTTCGTGATTTCCACTCCAGGCTCGTATCTCGCGCGCGTACTACGTACTACACCCTTCGGCCGCCGCTACTTCGTGGAAACAATGGCGGAGGTGAAGATGGAAAGGGAGAGAGAACGCGCCCATGAAACGATGGAAGACTGATCGAACTCGAAATAGCCGCCAGCGCGAGAGTCCGGCTGGCCGAGTCTGGCCTGACGTTCACCATCACGACGTAACTACGTGAGAAACTCGCGTGTCTCGAAGAAACAATCGAGCTTGAGAAACAGTGAACAGAGAAGAAGGAAAAAGGAGAAAAAGAGAGAGAGAGAAAAGAGGAGGAAAGTGAAACGCGAGACGCCGATTTTTAATGAAAATGTGTGTCTGGAGTGGGCGAAAATTGCGGGATCCGTTTAAATCCAATGTAACGACGAAGCTGGAAAATGTATGAGTTCGTTCTCCCGAATGCTTCTCCCCCTTTCTGCTTCTTTCTCTCTCTCTCTCTCTCTCTCTTTCTCTCGAGCACCGCGTTTTTACAGCGCAACGCGAGTTTTACGTTCAAGTTGCGCGATAAAAAATGCAGGATGGATTTGTTTGCCGGCAGTTTTTTCCCCCGTCGACTCTCCGGGTTTCTATGGTTCGGGATCCTCGCGATGATTTTGCACGAAAAACTGTCAGGCGAGCGAGTGAGCGAACGAACGCACACTCGCGTTGGTGTCCAAATGTTTTTTTTTCTTCCTCTCCTACTATCTCCCTGTTGCCTTTCCCTTCCTTTTTCATGGATACCGCAAGTTATTTTTGCATTTCTCGTCCGGGACTATAAAAAAAATTGCAGCAAATTAGCGTTCACCGCGAAATAACGTGTCGCTGGTCGCCGTTAATACTCGTTTCGACCGCGCCGTCTCTCTCGCGGTGACTGCGCTCGGCCGCGAGGTAGCGTATTGTTACGTGCGATAATTAGCGGCAATTAAGCGAGATGCCGAGGCCACGTGTTTTGCGCGGAGCGTAGCGCGCGCGCGACCGAAACTCTCTCGGCGAAAAGTTTTCGCAGTCGAGCGATATTCGAGCGTGAGAAAGACAGAAAGAGAGAAAGAGAGAGAAAGAGGAAAGAGAAAGAGAGAGGAGATTGTGCGCGGCGCTTTTAACGAAACCGGCACAATGGAGAGAGGGTGCCGCGGTCACCACGTTTTTTGACAATATTTTGCGTAATTGAGCAGCGGCAATAAATTTCGGTTGAATTATGCCAGCGCGAGGAAAATAACTGAAAACTGTCCAACTGTTCCCATCCATTATTTACATCGTTTAGCAAATTTTACTGCTCCCGGGTGGTGCTGGGCGCGCCATGCCAGATATTTTCTCTCGCGTGCACTGCCTGTGCGCGTATGTGTGTGTTGCATATGTATATGCGTATGTGTGTGTATGTGTATGTGTGCACAATCGCATGTACTGTCCACTGGGTGGGCGTGCGTCTGTGTGAGCGCGCGCGTGAAAATACAGTCAGCCATTTATTCGCGCGTACAGCGAGCAGGGGAACGAGAGAGGCACGAACGAACGAATTTACGATTTCATCGAATTCTCGCGTTAATCGCCGGTATACGCGTTTCCGGGGCTTCACGGCCGACCGAATTCTCGCTAACTCCCCGACAAAGTTCAACGAGACACCCGGTAGGGCCGTCGCATTTCCTCTCCTCTCCTCTCTCCCTTTCTCTCTCGCTGATCGACCGTGATTTTACGAGCGGAGCTTATTTCGCTAAGGAAATAAATAAATCTCCCCGATGCCGCGAGCGCGAGAGAGAAAGAGAAAGGAAGAGAGAAAGAAAGAGCGACTAGACTCGTCGCGATGCTCTCAGCGAAACGGCGGGTCGTCGAATCGTCTAATAAATTTCGCAAATTAATGAGAAGCCGCACGATTTTGCAATTAGCAGCGCGACCGTACAGGTGGAAACGCGCGCAGTGGTTACGCGCAAACGACAACAGTCGCCGTCGATATTTTCTGGACCGCGCGCGCGGCTGATGTCCGGATGACGCGACGTTTAGCGTCATCCCGTTGTGATACGCACGGTGAAGATTTATTGACGATCGATTACGGAGCTTCAATGACGCGTTAAATTATATGGAACATATCTGATAAGTGAGCGACGCGCCAAACAATAGTACGGTTTCGTTTGCGGGCTCCTGCCGCGCACATTGAGGAAAAAATGTTTAGTGTTTGTAGCTATAATCACATAGAAGAATAATTGCTATACATTATGGAGTCAGGAAAACTATTTTTTTTTTTATTAAATTTTCTTGTAATATTAATGATAATAACCTTGTTACTATTACTATTTTATTACGAAAATATAGTTCAGTAAGGTCTATATTGCTAGCCGACTTAGTGAATTTCGAGTAAACTGGCGTAAAACTTTCGCGTAGTAAATTTTTTAAATTTATAAATGCTGTAAGAAACATAGCAAGCACATAGCAAATTTTTTTAAAATTTCAGTTTTTTAAATATAAACAGCACACACACACACACACGCACACACACACACACACACACACACACACACACATATATATATATATATACAGGGTGTCTCACAAAACTTGTAAATAATCATGCAGGATACGGTAAATGAGTTATAATCGCAACGACTGCCGTCGTGTACTTATACTTTAGGTCAAACTGAACAAAAAAGTCCTTTATCATTTTCCAAATAATCACATAGATTTTTAATTATTAATTAAAGAAGATTATTGCACGATTTTGCTTGATAATGCACTCATCTTCTTTAATTAATAATTAAAAATCTATGTGATTATTTGCAAAATGGTAGAAGACTTTTTTGTTCAATTTGACCTAAAGAATAAGTACACGACGGCAGTCGTCGCTATTATAACTCATTTACCATATCCTACATGATTATTCACAAATTTTCCACAATTAATATCTCGATAATCATTACGAATATCGCAAAACGGTATAGGACTTTTATGTTCACATCAACCCATTCTACGTCCCCACAAAATGCCCGGAGGAGAGTGTGAGACACCCTGTATATATATATATATATATATATATATATATATATATATGAGACGAAAGGATAATAAATTATTACAGAATGGCGATCTATTCCTCGGTTGCAAAATTCTATAGTAATTTTTGCTATAAAATTCTGTCCGTGTCTCGGAGCAAGATGGCCACATCGCGCAACATGTTCGTATTTAAGTTATCACAGAATAAATTTACACGACTTATAGAATCGTTGCTGGCATAGAAACATAGAGGCAGATCGTTCCTATTATGTTATAGATAATCGCAACAATTAGTTGCTTGAAATGTCCAAAATTCTGATTAACTTCGAAATTTAGAAAAGCATAGCGTCTTGTCTCCTGTCTCCCCTAATTACCGTCCACGTCCATGTAAGAATTTGTCGGGTAGGAATATGCAGGGAATGCCGCGGCAGATCCTTCTCGGAACTCTTTAAAAGTCGGATTCGTTACACATCTCGAACTTCTCTGGCCTTCTTTCCGCCGCTTCGAGGATCCGTACGAATTATTCACAAACCCTCGCCGCGCGGCCCCAGAGGGCCTCGTCGCATTGCCCCGGAAACGAGTTTCCGCGCGAACATTATTCGTTACACTCACATTGTGTAGGTAACACGCGCGGGTTGTCGCTATCGTGTTAATATCGGGCGTCGAATAGAGCTCGCGACGCAACAAACAACCGCGCGATTTTTCACGGCGGGCGCGGCCGCCACTCGCGCGCGCAGGTTAATAAAGTTAGCCGATCGGCGGCGGTACAATGAACAGAGAGAGAGAGAGAGAGAGAGAGAGAGAGAGAGAGAGAGAGAGGGCGGTTGTATCCTCGCATAGTTACAGGGCTAGGTATTTATCAAACAATGACCGCGCAGATACCCCTCGAACTAGACTTGCGGCTCAAGCCGTTAATCAACATATGTAGTACTGCAATCAGATTTCGTTGATCGTGCCCCGCAGCTAAACCGACGATAGTTTGATCAGTAATTTAAGTTGCGTCGAATCGACGCTTATCTCGCCGTTCAGGTCTACCGTCGCTCGGTCTACCTTGACGCCCGAGGTCCCTCTCGATACGACGCGCTCTGCGTCAAGTGTCCGTTTGATAGAAACTTCAAATACTTATTTGTAAGCGATTAATTCTAGTCTAGTGTGTTGCAAGTTTGTTCTAAGTACGCGGCTCTCCCAGTCAATCTCTCGAGACATATCTTTCTCTTTTGTTTGGACAGGTCTTTAATCTTGAACGCTATTGTTTTTTTAATCTTTAATCCTCGTTATCCTATTAAGAATAGGTTCAAATACGTTTAGTTCAAATTGCACAAGTCTTGAACGCTATTGTTTTTTTAACCTTTAACCTTTGTTATTCAATCAGGTTCAAATACGTTAGGTTCAAATTGGACCAGTTTTTACTCTTAAACGTTATTGTTTTGTAATTTTCAGCTTTTCTCCCGAGCAGGTGTCACTATTTGGTTGATATTTTGTGGCTATTGGATTTCCTAGACAACTTTCCTAACCTAGAGGAATTTCAAAAAAACAAAAAGATTATTATTTCTCTGAACAGAATAAATCAACCTTTACAACTATCTTTATTTTAATTTCAACTTTAAACTTTAACTCTTTTTCTCAATACCACGTTGGTACATATACATTGGAGAATTAAATAAAAGTAAATAAATATTTTGTACACAATTAAAATCTTTTCTCTCTTAAAACTTTAGTTACAATATTCAAACACTTACACCTATAAAAATTTATGCATTGTATAAAATAAATAATTTATTTGTCAGTGCAACGGATGCAGAAAAATTTGCTAATTATATTAATATATTCGTAGGAAAAAAAAATAATCAATTATTTATAACATTAAAATCAAGCAAATATTAATTACAGGATTAAATGAAAATTTTTTAGTTAAAACAAATTATATATAAAGGATAAGTTTAATGTTTTAATTCTATTATAAATTTACTATATGTACGTACATAAAACAGATCAGAACCGGCACACTTGCTTTATCAAAATTTTCGCTTGTTGAATACCTGTTGTGAAAACTAATATTCGATTCATTTATCTTTATTATGAAAAAAGTTGTCTGCTTTTAATTTATGCATATTAATCGCGCATGCAATTCTTCTTATGACCAAGTTTCATGTAACAACATTGAATGTGAATTTCTTATACTGACCATTCAACTAGAAATTGATTCTAATCAGTTATTTGGTTTGTATAAAGTCATGTTACTAAGCCCTAAGTCATCAAACGCGGCGTAGCAATCAGAATCTTAAATATTAATAAGTCCTAATATTAATATTATTAATAATAAGAACTATTAATATTTAGAATGTTATTAATAATTAGAACCTGATAATATCACGATGTTCAAATCAAAATACTGATTAGGATCAAGCTGACCACAGGGATAAATTTCTAGTTGGGCAGAAAGAGATATTTATTTTATATTCTCTTTACATCAACTGTGTATTATAATTACTTAATATTTTTCCACATTTCTATCCTTCCCGCACGGACCTTATCCTCCGTGGCAGCACGTGGAACATTCAAAACGCTTTATCGATTCGCGACGAGTGGCCTCGCCGGAAATTATGCGCGCCATCATCGTGTATTATTTACCATGTTAGAGTTTAATACTTTCTCGCGTGTAAAGTAGGCCGTGTATACCGTATCGCGGACACACGTGGATCGCGACACCTAACGTATCGATTCGGGGAGTGACCTTGCATCCGGATACACCATGCTGTCTCGGCAGATATCCGGTAGCCTACGTCGGCGATCTCCGTGGCCGTTCGCCATTTCATTGTCCCGACGTCGTCGCTTGGCGTTATCGCTCGGCGTAATCGAGCAGGTAAATATGAAACGGTGCCTGGCTAGCTGGTAGGCAGTTACATACTGCATGATGAACGTCGTCCAGCCGTCTGTTGTCTCGAAAGTAGCGGAGTACTTCCGGTTCAGGAGAGGCGAGAGAGTAACGCTCGTGTCAATAGTTGTCACTCGAAACTTGTTCCATGTGGGATACTTAGATTTTTATATATAGAGTTTAATCCAAATTTTTACTAATTTATATAAATTAAGTCCAATTTTAATAATCTATGTATAATCTGTATTAATAATCGTCCCTTAAAAGTTATCTTAAACGCGAGTTCCTTAAAAGTGAGATATTTGAATTTGAATTTAGGCTCGTATTAATAATTATTATTTGCAACTCTCTTTGTGAAGAAAGATTTGAATTCAGAATTAGATAAGGATTTCTCAGTTGAGTCGCACAATTACAGATATCAATGTCATATATGTAATAATTTAATTGAAAAACTCGAATCTAATTCTAAATAAAAATTTGAGTATCTAGTGCGACACAAGTTTTAAATAACAACTATTAATACGAATCTAATCTAATAATTTAATAATTATATTGATAGTCATTACTTGAAACTCGTTTCAAGTGAGATATTCAGATTTGTATTAGAGTTTTTTTGTATTAAATAAATTGAATTAAATTGTATTAATTGAATTTAGAGTTAGGTGAGAATTTTTTAACTGAATCGCAACTGCACAGATATATACATATTATACCATAATTATTTCTCCACTGAAAAACTTGGATCTAAATCAAAACCTGGCTCCTTCATATGAGATAACTTTTAGGTGACAACTATTAACACGAGCCCAAGTTTCGCCCGTCGTTAACTGTCTTGTTCTACTTAAACGTTAATGAAAATCCCGCTTTCATCTCGAGAGTTTCCGTATGAAAATAATTAACACGGTCTGTACATACAGACCAGCACCGCGTACGCATGGTCACCCGCGACGGGCTTTTTAAATCACCAACGCGCGGATATACGATATACGCAGCTCGCGTTCGTGAGCGCGATCATTTGATCGGCCGATTTCGACATCGGCAATGCGGCTCCGCGGTCATCCACCATTTCATTGTGCCGAAATGGCTGCGTAGTGTTATCAGCCGACGTAATCAGGTAGGCAGGTATATAGGTATTGATAGTGTGCTGTGCGTGCATGCCTGCCTGCGTGCCTACCTACCAGCCTGCCTGCGTGCCAACCTACCAGTCTGCCTGCCTGCCTGCCTGCCTGCCTGCCCTCCTGCGTGTGGGTTGTGCGTGTCGAGATAGATGTAGGAAGAAGCGAGTGGGAGGACGAACAGCACATGAAGGAGCGAGAGAGAGAGAGAGAGAGAGAGAGAAAGAGAGAGAGAGAGAGAGAGAGAACGACACAGTAAGAGCGGCGAGGGAATGACGGAGAGAAAGAGAGAGACAGGGAGAGAGAGAGTAGCCCTCCGATTGGTCCACGCTAGGGCCCCAACCTCCGGCACGCACGTAACGCGGCCAGATCGATACGCACTGCCCAAGTCACCGTCCCTCTCCGTCGTTCTCTGTTTTGCTCTCTCCTTCTCCCTCCCCCTTCTCTCTCTCTCTCTTTCTCGTTCTCTTCATCTCCGTCTTCGTTGCGCGTACTTCTCTCTGCACGACTCCCTCCTCCATGCCTCTCCTTCTAATCCATCTCTTCTCCTCGCTTGTGTATCTCAACTACGATATTCTCTCTCTCTCTCTCTCTCTCTCTCTCTCTCTCTCTCTCTCTCTCTCTCTCTCTCTCTCTCTCTTTCTC
>NW_022639573.1:549883-550053 GCF_010583005.1 Odontomachus brunneus | reverse complement strand
TCTCTCTCTCTCTCTCTCTCTCTCTCTCTCTCTCTCTCTCTCTCTCTCTCTCTCTCTCTTCGTTCCTCTCTGTCTATGCATGTCTATACTCTATATTTACTCTTCTCTTCCCCTCCTCTCTTTCTCTCTCTCTCTCTCTCTCTCTCTCTCTCTCTCTCTCTCTCTCTCTC